>NC_079508.1:5354992-5554344 GCF_030052815.1 Hevea brasiliensis | reverse complement strand
GACTTAAATAAATTATATTTCACAAGTTATATTCAAAACTATGATAAAAAAATTAATTAAGGAAGAATAAAAATGATTAAGATAAAATAGAGTATTCGGTACTCATTGTGACATATCTTACTCGGATATCGTAGGCGGGTAAGGGGTGTCACCGTCTCTTGTATAGCCTAGTAAGATATGTCACAAATTACTACTGAACACCTTATTTTAATTCAACGATTTTTATTCTTCATAATTTATTTCTTTCATAGTTATGTAGTATAATTCGTGAAATATCATTCATTTAAGTCATTTATTAAAATTTTAATTTATTTGACGTTCCGCAAATTTTATAGAAAATCCGGCAGAGTCTTGCCTAAATGGATAAAACAGTTCTTTGGAACCTGTGAAAAATACTTTCAAAATTTTCAATCAATCAGAAACTCCATTTCATCAACAAAATCGCAATATTTCTCATATATAATCCCATTCTCATTCATTCATTTCATATGAAATTCATATAAAAGTCATAAATAAATATTCACTTGTTTATTCATAAACACAATTTTGTAACTTACATCAATACTAAAATACATTACGTAAGTCTTAATTACACATGAGAAAATAAAGTTAATTACAAAATACAAAAATAAAACTTAGTGTCCTACCAATGCACTGATGACAGAGAGGTGACACGGACACTATGCAGAGCTTCAGAAGATCTCACCCTGTCTGTGGTATACTGGGCTCTCGGTTGGTCTCTCCAGAACCTATGCATGGTAAAAAGCAATGCATTAAGCAATAATGCTTAGTGGTGCCAATAATAAAATAAAAAGAAATAATAGAAAATAAATATGTAGTGCATGTCCTGATATCTTATGCAGACAATTTTTCGATCATTATTGGTAATCTTATTTATTTTGTAGTTGTTATATTCATAATTTCATTAAATTTATTCACTTTCATTTTTTGTTGCCCAAGTAACCTATCTTTGGAAGAAGGACTGGATAAGCGGGTAAACTAGCCTTTGGGTATCTAGTACCTTGGTCCATCACACCATCGGTCATATATGCATCTCGGTGTGCTGTGGAAGCAGTGAGCTAATAAGTAATAACATTAGGCACAAGGCCAAGTATCAACACAATGTCAGAATGGCTAAAAGCCATAAAATCACAGAATGGCATAATGCCATGTGCAATACTGCTAACTGAACTCTATTGGCATGCTAACCTATCCAAACCAATCTTTCTAGGTGTATTAGGGCATGTTACACTTTTAAATTATACAATTCTTGAAATTTAAGTTTAAGTGTTACTATTCATTTCATTAGTTAGCTAAAATGTTGACTTTTGCTTAGACAATAGGTACATTGGTTCTAATACTCCCAACATACCATATTTTGCATTCTAAAATTGTTGGTATTGGTTGCCAATATCATTTCTAAGCTTAGTGTTAGTTATTCAAAATTTTCAGATTTCAAGCCTCATATTTACTATTCCATTGGTCATTTATACATTAGGAATTTGGCAAAATTGTCTTTATGAAAGTTGTTCCTTATTTTGTCTAGTTACATTTCCTTTTTAGAATCACTCTATTTGGAGTTTTGTAGCTCAATTTATGGCCTAAACACCATAACTGGCCGGATTGGACAGAATCTAAAATTCTGGGCAAAACTGGTTCAGCCAGATTTGGTAACCTAAGTTTGGCTGGCAATTTGCCTAGGTTATGGTCAAAATTTGGATTTGTGTTCTTCATGAAAGTTGTAGGTCTATGTCTCAGCTTTCTGATGGTAAAATTTCATGTCAATTGGACCTTTCTACACTGAGTTATAACCAAATGAATAAACACTGTTTATTTGGTCATTTTGCCCAGGCAGAATGCAGGTCACCCGGATTAGGGCAATTTTTAGGTCAACTTGGTTTAGTTTTCTGGGCAAGGTTTCTATACCAAGGTTGTGCCATTATGTGTCTAGTTTCATTTCCAATTGGCCTTGCACCAATTGAACCTCTACAACTCCATTTATAACTGCCCAAACCTGCTGGACTCATGCTCAGTCCTGCAGGTCAGCCAAGGCAGCTCACCCACACTCAAATGCCAAGCCTCAACTCACTTCATTTCCTCATCATACACATTCAAATGGTCACTAATTGACCATTACAAGGTTAATGAACCATTATATGAGCAAACCCTGATATTGTTCACGTCCAAGTTTTCAAGTTCCATTTATGCATTACACTTGCCTTACACTTGTACTTAAATGTTCAATCACTCATCTCATGTCAAGGGCAGCTCATAAACCCTTTGCTTCAAGAAAATTCATCAAACCCTAACCATCCCTAAGCTGCCAAAATTGTAGGGATGAATATACATAAATTTTATTTTATTTTTCTTACAATTTCCACTTATCTCATGGCATTAAACATGAATTAAACAAGAAAGGAGCGATTGGTCACTAACGCAACTTCCCAGCAGGTTACCCATTGCTAGGGCACCGGCTCATTTAACTTAGTTGTATTTGTAGCACCTAATTGCATAGCCTGGTATATTTCACTTGTTTGGTGGCCGGTGTCGATCCAGGACAATTAAGTGGATTAGAACCACACTTAAGACAACTAGAGAAGCTATAAACACAAATAATTAGTAATGTCCAATTAGTTATGTATAAACAAGAAAAAGCAGAATATAAGAAGTTAAGCGAGTCGAGAGTCATGGCGATGGGTAACCTTCTGGGAACGACTATGAAGTCATTTTAAACTCAAATTTGAGCAGTAAAAGTGACGCTACGGTCCTTAGGACCCTTATGAACACAATGGAAAAGAAAATCGTGAAAAGAAGCGTTAAACGGTCAAATAATTAGGTCGAGGCGGAAGAAATATTATATTATTTGCAAACGGGATGAACCGGTGAGGGGTAATTTGGTCAATTGACCCCAGAGCGACTCGACCTAATATTAAATAAAATTGGAGAAAAAAAAACTTCATGATCGAGAATTAAATTAAAGAACTAATAGAAAAAAAAAGAAGAGAAAATGAAAAAGGTGTAGGGAGATGACATCATGCATGACATCATGCATGACATCATGCATGATGCCATAAAGAATATAATTAATAATTTTACTTTAATTGAATTTTGGTCTTCTTAAGACATAAAAGAAAAGAAAAAAAAATAAAACACAAAAGTCTTCTTCAAAAACATCACTCTCCCTCTCCCACACCAAAACCTCCATTAAAGCTAAATTTTGAGCTTGCATATTATAAGATTTCACTATAGAAAAGTAAGCCACCATAGTTAAAGCTTGTCTAGGCAACTTGAGAAGAAGATTGGTCATCAAAGAAAGAAGAAAAGAAGAATGAAAATTGGAGAAAAGGAGAGTTAGAAGTTGCTACACAAAGGTTAGTGATTTAAGTTGCAAATGAGTTTATTGCTTGTGTTTATAACTTAGTTAACTTAGAAAAATGCTTAAAATGAAATAAAAATTTGTTGAGGGACCATGAATGATTTTCAGCCAGCATGTATATGGGAGTATATTTGCATGGTTTGATAGATTTAATTGGGTACATAAACCTTAGTTAGTTGAATGACTGTGGTTAGAGGCATGGAATCAAGTAAATGCATGAGGTTAGTGAATTAGGGTTTGGACATTAGGGTTTAGAGACCAAAAATGTGAAAAAATTATAAATGGTGTCTTTGACCTAATGTGAAATGAAAAATAGTCATTTGTGACCAAATAAGGTGTGTTAGAAGTGTTGGAATTAAAAGCCAATTCGGATTGGATAAGGTCATGTGCTGGCAACATGACCAAAATTTCCTTTGAAGGATCAAAAATGAAATTTTACAAGTCCAATGGATATGGGACCAATTGGGTATTGACATAGGCACTAAATGACACAATTTTCATTTAGGAAGCCTGCCCAAAAAGTGACTAAAACCTAGTGAACAAAGTGACTGAAGTCGAAAAATCGCAGGCTGCCCTACACAAATTGACCAAATGAACAGTATTTATTAATTTGATCATAACTCGAGCTAGACAGGTTAAAATGACCTGAAATTTTACCAGTAGTTAGATGAGATATAGACCTAAAATTTTCATGAAGAACACCAACCCAAATTATGCCATTAACCCAATCAAATTACTAAGCCAAGTTGGGTCACTGAATCTGCAGACTGCAGATTTGCCATTTGAATAGTAAAGTTTCAATGGCTATAACTCTCTCTAGAAAACTCCGATTTAAGTGATTCTTGAACCGATGGAAACCTAAGGCATAGTAGAACATTTCATATGAAGAAAGTTAGACCAAATTATGGACCTAACTCGATCAAATTGCTGAACGAACTTAGAATTAATAATTTGCCAGAATAAAAAATTCTGCAGCATGAACAGTAAATGTAATTTGCTTATAACTTGAGCTAAAAAACTCCAATTGGGTTGATTCAAAAAGGAGAATAAACTTAAGACAATAAGGAACATTTTCTATGAAGAAAGTTTTGCCAAATTCTAACAGTAAACTAACCAATGAAACAGTATAAGGACACCAAAACTAAAAATTTGGCAATTTTGCCTAAAAGACCTAAGTTTTGAGAAAATGACCAAAACCAACAAGTTTAGTGACCAAAATGTGGTATGTGGGTGAAGTTAGAATTCCCATACCTATTAAGCCTTAGAAAGGCAATAATTTGACTTGAATAGTGTAGTGAATAGTAACCCAAAACACAAAAATTTAAGGAACGTCGAGTTTAACACGTTAGAGCTAGGTAAAAGTGAAGTTAAATTTATTTTTGGATTTATGTTAAGTTATGGTACTGAAACACTATAAAATTGTGCATTTCAGTTGAAAAGAATACCGGAAAAGAACCCGAGGAACCGAGTCGAGGCCAAGAGGCGGCTCGCTTGAGGTTTGTGCACAACATCACTATGCTTTAAAATTCATTGAAAATGAGAATGAAATATGCATTTTACTTTTGTTTTGAATTGTTGAAAGTTTATTGTGACCTTATTTATGATGTTTTGATTTAAATTGTGAAAGTTATTGTGTATTTGAAATGACAATGTTTAGCAAATTGTCAAAATAAGTTTTGAAACCACGATGTCTTGACCATATATTTGAACACCTCACTAGCATGACTAGTAGGGGTAATTAGTTTCGAATTTTGATTCCTTCTCTGGAGAAGTGTTGAGGTGTGCTAGTAGAAGAGGATGTGAATGGATATCCATATATTTGAGCTAGCTAGCTTTGTGATGTGATTTCTCTTTAGCCTCGGCTATTGAGATTTTATTTGTTTGAATGGCATGATCTAAGCGTGGGTTTTATGAAATGTGTTTTGATACTTTGAAATGAACTTGGTTTGCATTTAAAATCTCATAATGCATGATTTGTACTTAATTCTCATGTTCAGCCAAATTTTTGAATAAATGTGATTTAAGTTTTGCATAAAGATTATTTTAGTATGTTGTGCACCACGAGTCCTAGTACTCGTGATAGCTTCTATTCTTTGCATGATCTGAGAGACTAGAGGAGCGGCAGATGAGTCTTGAGGTGTGAGGAGCTATCAGCTTGAAGTCACTGGGTATAATTTATACCCTAATTGTAAATATTTCTTTTGATGTATGTATTGCATATAAATGTATGGACATGTAAATGGGTCTTAAGCAGCTTGTACAAAATTAGTATGAAGTCTGTAATAAAGTTTAGTTTGCATTTCTTTTGATGTAAATTTTGTCAGAATGTATATAAATTGTTTTGTCTCTAATGAAATATGAGTACAACTATTTTATTTAATTTGAATAAAATGTATTGCTAGTATCCTGAGAATTATTGAATTTTGAACTTAAGAAATTGATTGAAATGATTGTGGATTTGTTGAAATTGATTGAGTTTGATTGTGAAATTGAAGTAGTGATTGAGAAAAATTTTTAGAAGTGCTTTTTACAGGTATTGAAGAACTGTTTTCTTAAAATACAGACAGAACTCTGTCAAAATTTTTATAAAATTTGCGGAAAAATAAAATGGGCTAAAATTTCCAACTAGCTTTCAACTTAATTACATGTTTTAAATACTTATTAGTAAATGCTCACCACTTGTTAAAAGTAAGAAAATTGTTTTAAAATCCCTTGTAGGGTACTTAATGAATTATCGGTAGGTGAAGTTCGGTAGTTCATTAGGTAGTCTACAGGAACATGTCATGTCTTATAGAGGGGTAAGGTGTGACAGTATTTTATTTCTACAATTTTTCCTAAATTTTTCTTATTAATATTTGAGTTAATTATGGTTCCTCACTTTAGTTTAAATATTTTTCCGGACGTTATAGCTGTCCAGATCGACACTGGTCACCGAAATAGTAAAATGTGCGGAGTTGCTACAGGGAGGGTGTTACACAAATAATTTTTAAAAATTAAGATTTGAATATGATTCAAACTAATTTAAAAATTCAGATTTGAATCACATTCATACAACTTTAAAAATTCAGATTTGAATCACATTCAAACAACTTTTAAAATTCAGATTTGAATATCATTCAAATAATTTATAAAATTCTGATTTGAATTAAAATTTAATTGTGTGATTAAAACTCTAATTAAACAATTTAATTAGACATAGGATGAGCTTTTAGATCATACAACAATTGCAAATTAAAAAGCCAAACCTTGCGCACACCATTAGAGGCCACAAAGTGTGCGCACCAATGGTGTTGGTCACCAAGCCGCCACTTTTCATTGCAACCAGCAATGGATCTATCATCTCATGATCATACCACACAATTAAATCATATAATCAACAATCTAAATAGCAAATATAGTGGCTCTGATACCAATTGAAGGAGCGGAAGCATGCAAAATACAAGTTTAGATCATTGAAATTCAAAATTTTTCATCTAGGGTCACATGCATCATGCAAGATTCATTTTTATCTATTTGATTTCAATGATAAACAACATATTAAAACTCTTTTAATATATTTTTGGATCTACAATTACCATTGAAGATTTTAAAATTAATTAGATTAACTTTAAGAACCCTAGATTAGATCAAAACAAGTGCACTAATCACTTGATGCACTGCAGTGTGTTTGGCACCTTTGGGATGCGTCTTTAGGACACCAGATGTTATCCCTCTAGCTTTTCCACACCAAAATCACCTATGGCAGCCCTTGAACAGCTTCCAAAGCTTTTTCTATGAATTAGAAAATTAAGTTTTGCCTTTTGAGAGATTAGAGATGTAAACAGAACACTAGAAACAATTTCTAGTATTTTTAATTCAAGAGATTGTTTGCTAATCTCTTTGAATTGATGCGAGATGAAGAAGAAGAGAAGGGAGAAGTCTCCAAGGTAGCGGCACAAAGAGAAAGGCTGTAGCTTGTTATGTTTTTCTTTTCATAACAACACTTACATAGCTAGGTTACCACTTAAAACCCTTGCCACATGTCACCTTCTGATTGGCTTTAGGTCTAATTGACCCAATCACATTGTGTCAAGTGTCAAACCTCTATTTAATCTTAATTTTAATCATCTTACATGATTAAAAGATATTTAACAAGCTTATGTGTAGTGCCATGTGTCACCATGTCATGGTGCTGAAGGAGCTGAAGCATGAAAAACACAAGTTTATACCATTGAATTCAAAAATTTTTACCTAGAGTCACATGCATCTTGCAAGATTTATTTTTATCTATTTGATTTCAATGATAAAAAACATATTAAAACTCTTTTACTATGTTTTTGGATATGTATTTGCCATTTAAGATTTTAGAATTAATCAGATTAATTTAGAACCCTAGATTAAATCAAGAACAAATACACTAACCTCTTGATGCACTTGCACAGTATTTGTGCCTTTTGGATGCGTCTTCAAGACACGGATGTTGTCCTCTAGCTTGTCCACACTAAGTTCACCTATAGTAGCCCTTGAACAGCTTCTAAAGCTTTTTTCTATTAATTAGAAAATCAAGTTTTGCCTTTTAAGAGATTAAAGATGTAAACAGGACACTAGAAACAATTTCTAGTATTTTTAATTTAAGAGATTATTTGCTAATCTCTTGGAATTGATGAGAGATGAAGAGGAAGAGAGAATGGGAGCTTCAAGGGTGGCGGCACAAAGAGGAGGCAACAACTTGTGTTATTTTTCTTTTCATAACAACACTTATATAGCTAGGTCACCACTTAAAACCCTTGCCACATGTCACATTCTGATTGGCTCTAGGTTTAATTAACCCAATCACATTGTGGCAAGTGCCAAACTTATATTTAATCTTAATTTTAATCATCTTACATGATTAAAAAATATTTGGCAAGCTTATGTGTAGTGCCATGTGTCACCATCACATGGTGCCACATGTCACCCTGTGAAATGACCAAAATACCCCTCTGTCTTAATTTTGAGTTCTCAACCCAAAATAATTATTTCTCTTCTTCTAATCAATTTATATCAAATATAAATCAATTAATTAATCTTTATTAATTAATTTCTCATTAATTAAATTCATATTTAAATACTTTAAATATAAATTTAACTTATACTATACATCCAATAATCTAGATTTGGTTTCAAGTCATGCTAGGGACTTTGCAATCTAATTATAAACCAAACCTATTTAATTAATCAATTAAACTATTAAATTAAATAATTAAATAATATTTAATTAGGTGATTACTTGTATATATGTGATTACTAGAATCTCTACATTACAAAATCCCAACTCAAGCTGGAGTCATGGTTTATGTCAAACCCCATTTGCTATGAATATTATGTTCTCTTTAATTCTAGTTCTTAATTAAAAGATTTTCTCATCAGAAACTCTTTTCTGATTAAATCTATCTATTTTGGCTAGAAACTTGAAACATCAAGAATAATTAAATGAACATAGGATTTTATCTCTATTTACTTAGAGGAACAGATTCCATCTTGATTAACACCTACCTCCATATATAACTAGTAGGAGCCAACACATGCCCATATACCCACACACACTATAAGTATGAAAGTAGTATCAAACTCAAACTAACTATATACAAGACAACTGTGCTATCTCAGGTCTAAAGATTATATGCAATGATATGATTTATGACAATACATTGACAAGAGTAAACTCCATGTGCTTGTCATACGTGTTACTAGTTTAGCCTACTTATCATGTATAAGTGCTTATCATGTTCGTCATATAGCATGAGACTCACCATTCCATCTTATTTATATCTCATATAAATAACTTGGGAACAAACATGAAAACAATCTTTCTAGATAAGTCATATCCTTATTGTGAAGTATCCTCGATTGTGAACCTATTTATGATACTTTGTACTAGAAATACTGTCACTCATATTTTTAACAACTTAAGAATAGAATTTCAAACAAAATATCAATGGACCTTTTCTATTACACATAAATATATTATGTAAACGGAAAAGTGGAAATGCCTTTTATTAATAAAAACATGTACAAGATACATACTAAATGATATGCTCTAGGGCATACTACTAACAGGTGCCACATGTCACCCTGTGAAATGACCAAAATACCCCTGTGTCTTAATTTTGAGTTCTCAACCCAAAATAATTATTTCTCTTCTTCTAATCAATTTACATCAAATATAAATAAATAAATTAATTAATCTCTATTAATTAATTTCTCGTTAATTAAATTCATATTTAAACACTTTAAATATAAATTTAACTTATACTATACATCCAATAACTTAGATTTGGTTTCAAGCCATGCTAGGGACTTTGCAATCTAATTGCAAACCAAACCTATTTAATTAATCAATTAAACTCTTTAATTAATTAATTAAATTATATTTAATTTGGTGATTACTTGTGTATGTGCGTGACTTACTAGGCTCATCACTAATTGGCAATGAGACATGATATCAACTCTTAATATCATCAGAACTCTTTCTTACCTTAAATGATTTCTCTATATCATTTTATACACCTCATAGACCATGGTTAACACCTAGCATAGCATGCCATGGCCATCCAATTAGTAATAAGATTTACCTTAAATGAACCTATAATCATATGTTGCCATGCACTAGAATATCTCTGTTACAAAATCCCAATTTGAGCTGGAGTCATGGTTTATGTCAAAACCCATTTGCTATGAATATTATATTCTCTTTTAATTCCAGTTCTTGATTAAAAAGATTTTTCTCATCAAAAACTCTTTTCTGCATAAATCTATCTGTCCTGGCCAGGAACTTGAAGCATAAAAAACAATTAAATGAACATAGGATTTTATCCCTATTTACTTAGAGGAACAGATTCCATCTTGATCAACACCTAACTCCATATATAACTAGTAGGAGCCAAAACATGCCCATATACCCATACACAGTATAAGTATGAAAGCAGTATCAAACTCAAACCACCTATATACAAGATAATTATGCTATCTTAGGTCTAAAGATTATATGCACTAATATGATTTATGACAATGTATTGACAAGAGTAAACTCCATGTGCTTGTCATAAGTGTCACTGGTTCGGCCTACTTATCATGTATAAGTACCTATCATATTTGTTATATAGCATGAGACTCACCATACCATCTTATTTATATCTCATATAAATAACTTGGGAACAAACATGAATACAACCTTACTGGATAAGTCATATCCTTATTGTGAAGTATCCTCGATTGTGAACCTATTTATGATACTTTGTGCTAGAAGTACTGTCATTCATATTCTTAAAAACTTAAGAATCGAATTTCTAACAAAATATCAATGGACCTTTTCTATTACACATAAATATATTATGTAAACGGAAAAGTGAAAATGCCTTTTATTAATAAAAGATGTACAAGATACTTACTAAATGATATGCTCTAGGGCATACTACTAACACACACTTGGAGAAGGATATTGGCAGCTGAAAGAGAAAGATTTGAAGAAGTTTTAGCAAGCCCCAACAAGAGGTAAGTGTCCATTTTCTTCCCTTGCTTAATTAAAACTTGTGTTGAGGTTATGGGTAGTATTTTGGGTGAAGAAATTTGAAGAAATGGTTGAGTTATGGGACTATCCATTTTTGGCAGCCATGATTGTTGAAGAAACTTGATGTATTTTCACTTGTATTTGATGGGTAATGAGGTTAATTAAAGTGCTTAAATGTATAAGAGCTTGATTACCATGTGTATCTGTGAATTGTACATTAAAAGTGAGGTTAGGAAGTCAATATGGGAGATTGAAGTATATGTGTAAATTCGGTAGCCTTGTGATGCATGGTAGAGTGTTTAAATTCATGAAATAGTTTAGTGAATTATGGTTCCAAGGATGGCAGAATGTATATATAATTATTGGTGGAAAATTAGATGTATTAATGAGAGGTATTCATTTGTAGGTATTGTTGAAATTGAACTTTAAAATTCTGAGTTGTAATTGATGTATTGTGAATTGTTATATTCTGCCCAAGTTGACCTAAATGTGATGTGTTGAGTGGTTATGGTTTAGTACCAATTCAGAATTTGGTAGAGAAGTGGACTTATAACAAGGTTAATGTGTATGTGGACTGGTGTTTGAGAGACATATAAAAGGGCAATATGTGTTTTAGCCTATAAATAAACTTGTGTGATTCCAATTGGTATGAGGCCAATTGGAGGTGAAACTAGGCACAAAATGTGCCAACTTTCATATTGAAAGCCTACCTAAATTCTATTCGAAAAGTGACATGAAGATTGACCAAATCCAGATTGGTGATTTTGCAAACCTGAAAATTGACCATTTGAACAATAGTCAGTATTTTGGCCATAACTCACTCAAAACAGGTCCAAATGACATGAAATTTATACCATGGAAAGCTTAGACATAGAGCTACAACTCTTATGAAGACACCAAAGCCCAGAAATGACCAGAACCAAGTCAAAATGCTTGCACAAGTTGGGTTACAAAAACTGACTGAATTGACTTTGACCTAAAAATGACCTAAACTTTGCAATATAAGTGCAACTTAACCAGTATTAGTAAAATGACCATAACTTGGTCCATAGAACTCCAAATGACATGAAATCAGTCCCAAAATTTCAATAATACATAGATCTACAATATTGGTAATTTGACCAAAACCCAAAAATCAAGGGAACTAGGTCAATTAACTTGATTAAGTTAGCACACTAAATCTGGAATTAGCATATTTGACCATAAAATCCAGAAAATTCAAATAAGCGTATCTTCCACCAGAAGTGTCCAATTTAAATGAGCTATACCAATCTGGAAAGCTAAGAAAGAGACCTAAAACATTGTTTTAGATAACTTCCTCAAATTATAAATGTATAAGGTTAGAATTTAAGGTCAAATCCATTGACCTAATTGAGGACTATGCCAATATAGGACCTTTGAGTCCAAGTTAACAATTTGTCTATAAAGAATTCTATAAGGCTTGAAAAATGGTAAGCAAAATTTTTGGTTGCCCCTAAGACATAGAGAAACAATACTTGTGAAGAATGCTAGACCTCAATGTGATTACAAACAGTCCAAATAAATTAATAAAATTAGAACCGAAAATGCCTAAAAAGGAAACTAAAACTTAGACTTGACCTAGTTATGGTTAATTGACCATAACTTGAGCTATACAACTCCAAATGGAGGGATTTAAAAAGGAAATTAAAGAAGACACAATGAGAAACAATTTAATAAAGAGAAATTTGTTAAATTTACATTGTAGCTTGATCCAATAGATAGTAAACATTGGCTATGAAATCTGGAAAATAGCAATAAGCTTTAAAATAAAATTGGTAACATATACCAATACTTAGAGACTGTAAAATGTGACAAATTTGGAACATTAAAATTAATTCACTTAGTGTGTATTAATGGTCAACATTGTAGGTTGACTAATGAAATGAATTAAAGGGAATAGTACCAAGAAAATTTAGATATTGGATTTTATTGTTAGAAACAAGTTAACTGAGTACTGAAACACTTTAAATCATGTGTTTCAGTTGAAAAGGATATTGAGAAACATAAGAAATATTGAGTAAAGGCCTAGAGGCGACTCAAATTAGGTTTGTGCACAATACTTTTTATATTCACTGCTTTTACTAGAAAATTTATTTGAGAAAAGTTTATTGCCTATTTTAGAAATGGAAATTTGAAAATGAGGTTTGTTTGATTGTTGCCTGAATTACAATTGAACATTATAGTTTTAAATTGTGTTTGTGCACAATAACTTTAAATTATCATTTTTCCATTGAAAACTTGATTAGTATGCATTGTGTTAATTATGAGTTTCGATAACTATTGTGTTGCCACTTTGTGAATGGAAAAATGACTTTGGAAATTGATCATGTTTTGCATGAAATATTTGAATAATATGATTTGAAATTATTTTTGATTCACACTTGGCATGGCAGTCCCTTACTCTGTTCCTCCTCCACTTGTGGGGTTGAGTTTGATATTTGATTATTTTCCTCCCTCTATGGCTTGCCAGTCTGAGGTGAGTTTGGATGAGTACTCATTAGCTAACTAGCCACCTCCCTCATTGATTTTGATTAGTGGGGTGAGTTTGTCTTGTCGTGGTGTACAACACAACATATTCGGAAAAGTTTGTGTCATGACCTAAGTTATGTTATTGATTGGCAACACTGTGTTTATTAAATTGTTTGATCAAATTTGTGTTATATGAGCTTTGAAAATTGTGACATGAAATTGTGAATTATTTGAATTGTAAATTATCAATAAAAGTTTTATATACCGCATTTTAAATTATTATTGTGCACTACTGAGTAAATTTTACTCAGCGATAGCTTTTTCATTACTGTCGCAAGTAGACAGACAAATAAAGCAGCAGAGTAGGCTGCTTGTAACTTCGCTTTGAGATTTTGCCGGGTATATTGAGTATACACTTCCTTGTAAATATTGTTGTAATGTATGTGAACTGTATATTGTCGCAATGGGATTTTGCGGTCGCCCGGACGATCACTCACCGAAGTGGGAAAGAGTGAGGAGTCGCCACCTTAGTTTTGAGGGAAACTAAAGAAAACCATTTGAGAAGTTAAATTAAAAATGAAACCACTTCAAAACAGAGATTCTAAGTTCGGGGTCCGTAAACGGGTGGGGAAGGTGTTAGGCACCCCACCTCGTCCCTTAATAAGGGTAAGTAGATTTAATTCTGCGTCCTTTACAAATTAGTTAGAAGGGCTTAGGCGGCAATGTTAATCCTTTTGGTAGAAGGAATGTTTGATTTTTCACTAAATTTGGATCACCCAGATACATAAGTAAATGAGACAACCTTAGTGAACGGGTGTGAGAATCGGATAAGAACTCTCCTCCGATCTTTTTTAAGTTGTTCATTAAAATTTTGAGGGGAGACCGGATAAGAACCCTCCTCCGGTCTCTTTTAAGTTATTTATTTGAGGTTTTGAGGATGAGACCGGATAAGAACTCTCCTCCGATCTCTTTCAGATGTTTATTAAAATTTGAGGTTGAGACCGGATAAGAACTCTCCTCCGATCCCTATTTAATGTTTATTAAAAATATGAATCGAGACCGGATAAGAATCCTCCTCCGATCTCTTTTAAGTTATTTATTAAAATTTTGGGAGGAGACCGGATAAGAACCCTCCTCCGATCTCCTTTAGAGTTATTTATTAAAATTTTGAGAGGAGACCGGATAAGAACCCTCTTCCGATCCCTACTTAATGTTTATCAAAATTTTGAAGGGAGACCGGATAAGAACCCTCCTCCGATCTCCTTTAAGAGTTGACTTAAAACTTTTAGGCAAGGATAGGATAAGGACTCTTCCCCTTCTATTTTGATGAGACTCGGACAAAGACTTTTCCGACCTTTAAAAATTTAACCACAGCTACGGGTCTTAAGAACCTAAAACTAAGAATTCTGACCTTCAAAAATGCCGGGGATAAGGTTTATGGATATCCTGTGGCTGAACGGGGAACACTAGACTTGATTCACTGACCTTTTCATGTAGTCATTTTACCAATATCTATTAATAACCGATCCACTCTGTTTCGTTTACTTTGGTCTTATTCCATTTCATGACATCTTTGTCGAATTGCTGTTTACGTCGGCCTAATAGTTCGGCTATCTTCCTGACGTGTTATTCAGGTCCTCTTTTTAAAGGAGACCTCTAAGTTGCAGCTACCTACGTTTACCCAACCATTTACATACTACAAAGAGTTAGAAAACTGGTTTTCAGAAATGACGGAGATCAATAAAATGAACTGATCACTAAAAAATGATTTGAGAGTGACTTTCTTTGGGATTGCTTGTGCAGAAATGGTCTAGATGTAAGAAGAACAAGGAAAATGCGGGAAATAAACGTAGACGCTTAATAAAACAGTAACATGAACTCTTATAACAATATTTTCTCTTGGGTTCTCTTGTACAAAATACCCTTGAAGAAAGTTGCAGATGTATGAAGAACAAAGGAAGTGCAGGAAACAAACGTAAACAGTAGTGTGAACTCTTACCTGTGAGGAGCCAAATATATTGAAATAAGCGTGAAGTGGTAGCGGTGATGTCGGATTGATCAGCCTGAGAGTTGGTGTCTGTCGTGAAACCGAGAGATGCTTTAGCTAAAAGGTAACCGGGTAAGAACCAGGTGAAAGGAAGTTGAGCTTGAACAGAGGAAAGGAAAGCAGAGATGATGAGAGTATGACGGATAATGAACAAACCGGAAATGTAGAGTTCCAATATTCAAAATCTTTTCAAGAAAACACTCCTGAAAACTAGTTTCAAAAGTATTTTTAATCACTACAAAGCAATGAGTAACAAAGCGAATGAAGTTTGAGTTCCTCCACGATAATAGCGACCTCTTGCCTATATTTTTGTCCCCCTTGAGCAGCTTTTTCATGCAGGTATTTATAGGAATCGGGTGCTCCCATGAAGGGTCGGGATTCATTTTGAGGAGATGGAGGGTCAGGATTTTGAAGTACATGATCGGATGTTCGGAATTAAAGAGAATCAAAACGAATGGTGAGATCGCTTCTCAAAGTATTTGTCCTTTTCCTCTTTTAATCCGACGGTCTTGAATCCTCTTGTCGGAACGATCGAGGGTGAGAGTGAAAACGCTGGTATTATCATCTTCTCTTTTGATCCAAGGGTTCGGATTCATCCTTACAAGTGAGATCAACGGTGGAGATTGGGATGTACAGGATTGTCATGACATACCTGGCACTGTCGACGTGCGGGCGATTCTTAGGCGTGCGGTGGAGATCTCGTCGCCATGCTTTAACTACCTCGGCTCGATTCGGCGGCGGTTATTGGAATTTGGCTTATTCTTTTTGTCTTCCGATCCCTCCCTAGCTCCTATTCCGATCTCTCATGCCGATCTCCTATCTCCGATCTCTTTTATCCCTTGATCGATCTGGATTCGGTCCAAGCATTAATTACATCTCGATTTTGAGCGTCAAGCCGTTTTCCTTCGACATTAAATGCCCATTTTCCCTATATATACCCTCGTTGATAGTGGCATTTCCTTCATTCGATTTTTCTCTCTTTCTCCTTGTTTCTTAGTTCTAGTATTAGGGAAAGTTCCGCTACAAGCGTGGTTTTGATCCTCTTAGATGGAATTCCTATTCCTCATTGAAAATTCTGATCCGGTGATTGGATGGTCCTAATTGACGATGGTGAGAGAAGCTGGATTTGACCGATCCGTATTGCGGGCTTGGTTGTACCGATCTCGAGTTGCTCAATCGAGTTCATTCGCTTCTCATCACATTGAGTGTTCCGGCGATTACGATCCACATTGGGTGTTCGACATGATTAAGCTTCCGGTCGGCAATATCCTTGGGATCGCTTATAAAGCGATCCTTAGATCACAGGAGTATCCTTGGGATTAGTTATAAACTGATCCTTAGATCACCTGGGAGTATCTTTGGGATCAGTTATAAACTGATCCTTAGATCAGCCTCTTCAGATAGGATTTTTCACCGGTCTCTAGAGATCACAGAAATGATGTGATCCAATGTTAGTGTAATCCGATCTCTAGAGATCGCCAAAGTGATGTAGTCTGTCAATGTAATCAGATCTCTAGAGATCGCCCAAATGATGTAGTTAGACCTCCATTGTCATCCGATCCCTAGAGATCGCCCAAATGATGTAATCCGATCTTTTTGGAAATAAAAGTCTTGTTTCTCCAATTATTATCTTATTGATTATTTTCCGATCTCTGATATATTTGTCTGATCTGATTCTTTACCTGAATGACACTTAACTGATCCTTTATTTTAAAATGTTTAAATCATTATGCCGATCTCTGATTAACCGATCTCAGAACATTCGGATGATTGAGAAAAGTGTCAAAAAATCTGTCCAAACCCACCAATCTATGCGATCCCTAGAACCACGCGAGCATTAAATGCTCGGACTAGTATAAATAGGGCGGGAGGGTTAGCGGTTGTTCTCTCATTTCATTTTCATCTCCTGCTCATAGCTTCAAGTTCTCTCATTTTCTCGATTTTCTCGACGCCGATTAGACTCTGGTAAGGACTTTGATCTTCTTTTTGTTTAAGTTCTTTGTTTCTTTTGAAAATGAGCGGTCAGAAGGTCGAGAGCGGCGAGCCCTCCTTCCATTGAGTTCTCTTGGTCATCGTCGATGAAGAAGAGGCGATCAGACAGCGCGCAACTGGACCCCTTAGGGTCCTGCTCCAGTCGGCGGTCGTACCATTAAGGCGTCGCGCCCTTCTTCAAGGAGAGACCCTTCCCATAGACGAGCTTCCGTCGGTTCTTGAGAATCCGCTCTGCGATCGTTTGTTCAAGAATACAATATTTGTCCCGATTCGCTCGAGCTAATCAAGTGCCATGGCGACCGTGTCGATCACTTCTTTGAAGAGAACAGCGTGGTTATGGTATATGAGGAAGCAGTTAAAGGCGATGCGAGGTTCCCTCTGACGATTTCTATAAGGAAGTCCTAAAACTTCACCGAGCATCCATTGTTCAAATTCACCCCAACTCGTGGCGGATCTTGGTAGCTTTTCGAGGTCTATGCCGAGCTAAGGGAATCGGACCTACGGCTAAAGTGTTCGCCAAGCTGCACGGCTAACTCACCGAAAGGGCGATGACCATTTGGTTCTTTCAGCGAAGCCTAATTGCGGGCTCTTTTCCGACCGCCTCGTCTCTTAAGAACTGGAAGAATCGTTTCTTCATTGTGAGGAGCAAAGATCCGAGCCGCTTTGAGGACTTCCCATGGTGGTGGTACCGGGGACCCTTGCTTCGAACCATATTACCACGAGCGAAGAGGAAAGTTTGATAGTGATGGATCGAAGAGTGAGGCTGCCACTAAAAGTATTCTTGTTTGGATTCGGTGGCGAAAGTGCACCATTGGACTGTTCAGCTGCTCACTGGCCAAGACCGCGAACTTCCGCTCTCTAACCTCGGCATCGGTATTTTCTATACCTCAGATCTCAGGACCTTAGCGATCTCACTAACCTTTTCTTTGTGCAGGTATGGCGGGTGGTGAGGGTTCAAGGGAAACGGAAGAAGGAGAGAGATCTCGGAAGATAAAGGAGATAAAGCGTTGAACGACTCCAAACGCCCATCACGAACACAGGGAGATACAAAGTGATCCTCCCCAACCTTGGTCCGCCGACCACCTGAAGCTAACCGATCTCCTCCTAGATCGGAGGAGCGACCTCCGACTCTTGCAGTTGTTCCAAGCAGGGAAGGGGGGCCTACTCAAGCTTCTGGGAGGACCTCTTCTCGGGGCGCTCAAGTACTGATCGACTGCTTGAGGAATAATCGGACTGTCAAGGAGAACTCTGATTTCGCCAAAGTCCTGGGGTCTACCATCTTCTTTCCGGAGGATCGGGACAGGCTATCCCAGAATGGTCTCGACGACATATTGACTCGGACCATGAGCTTAAACGTGGAGTGTCTGGTGAACCAGACCATGATCCGGGAAAGGATTCAGCGCCTGGGTAAGGAGATCGGGAAGAAGAATCAGGAGGTGGATTCCCTCCGATCCCAACTCTCATCCGCTCGGGATTATATATCTCAAGTCGAGGGACGGGCAAAGCTCCATGAAGACCGGTTGGCCGAACAGAATCGTGCTTTGGATGAGAGGGACCGTGCTCTTAAGGAAGTCCAGGTGCTTCACGCCAACGAAGCCGCTCAGGTCGCTCAACTTATAGAGGAACTTGAGGCGAAGGATAAGGAGCTTAAGGAGAAAGACAAGGAGCTTAAGGAGAGGGATGAGGAGATGGTGACGGGAATAGCCGAGGCCTATGTGAAGGCTCACAAGGATCTCTTGGCCGCACTCCAGGAGCGTTACCCAGAAGAAGACTTTTCTTGGATGGCCGATGTGGCTCCTGAGGACAATGATGAAGACAGTGAGGATGAAGCCGAGGGTGAGAGGGAGAGAGGGAGTGATCCAAATGTAGATCAGGCTGGGGGTGATCCCCCAGCCGAATAACTTGTACAAATTATGACATGAAATGAAATGCCTTTTGTTCAATGAATGATTGTGATCGGAAAATTTTAAACCATTGTTTGTCTGAGTATTTGATTGTATGAGCACAGCAAAACAAAAACTAAATGTGATTATTAATCTAAGTATGAGAGATCGGAAAGCACTTTGAACATGAGATCGGTAGGGAAGAAATGCTGAACAGAACTTGACTGAAAATTTAACTCGAACACTTAAGATCGGAATCGAACCAAAACTTTAGCTCTTAGACTTTCGGAAAGGAAGTCAGCAGTAAAACTGGTAGGAAAAGATCTAGTGCCAGTTCATTTTATTCATCAACAGAGATCAGGAATATACTGGGGTCAGGAAATTCGACAACGGGTTTGAAAGGTCGGTAGAGATCGGCTAGGCTTTAATGAATGTGAGGACCTGGCATTGATTCAATTCTTTGTGAGGAGAGATCGGAAATGTGACCGTTTATCAAAGAGGGATCGGAAACGTGATTAGCTGTTCAAAGAAGGATTTTTATTGATTCTAGGGATCGACCAAAATATGGTGTCGACAGCTGCCCCTCTTTACGTAATTTCTATTAAAGGAAAGATTTCCGTATAGGAATTATGTAAAGAATCCGACTCATATTTTGGACGATTAGGTATTTGAAATTAGGGAACTAAAGCACACCTAAGTTAATGACCTAGAAAATTAAAATCAACTTGGATCTAGAAACCAGAGGTTGATAACAGGAATGTAAATTGCATGACATTAAAATCAACTTAGATCAAGGAACCAGAGGTTGATAACAGAAATGTAAATTGCAGGAAATTAAAATCAACTTGGATCAAGGAACCAGAGGTTGATAATAGAATTTTAAATGGCGAAATTAAAATCAACTTAGATCAAGGAACCAGAGGTTGATAACAGAAATGTAAATTGCATGAAATTAAAATCAACTTAGATCAAGGAACCAGAGGTTGATGGTGGAATTGCATGAAATTAAAAATCAACTTAGATCAAGGAACCAGAGGTTGATAACAGAAATGTAAATTGCATGAAATTAAAATCAACTTGGATCAAGGAACCAGAGGTTGATAATAGAATTTTAAATGGCGAAATTAAAATCAACTTAGATCAAGGAACCAGAGGTTGATAACAGAAATGTAAATTGCATGAAATTAAAATCAACTTGGATCAAGGAACCAGAGGTTGATGGTGGAATTGCAGGAAATTAAAATCAACTTGGATCAAGGATCCAGAGGTTGATGGTGGAATTGCAGGAAATTAAAATCAACTTGGATCAAGGAACCAGAGGTTGATAGCAGAAATTTAAATTGCAGGAAATTAAAATCAACTTGGATCAAGGATCCAGAGGTTGATGGTGGAATTGCAGGAAATTAAAATCAACTTGGATCGAGGATCCAAAGGTTGATGGTGGAATTGCAGGAAATTAAAATCAACTTGGATCAAGGAACCAGAGGTTGATAGCAGAAATTTAAATTGCAGGAAATCAAAATCAACTTACAAGGCGAGTCTAACCCTGACACATGAAGTTCTTTCCCTGAAGAAGTGTACTTAACAAGATAACGAAGGCGGATGATTAATGGAGGAGGAGTTGCAAGACCTGACCTATGATCTCATTCTTTCGGATGCCCCTTTTTCATTCCCGACTTTCTTCTTACTCTACGGAGAGCGCCCTTGCAGGTTTTCACTTTCTCTTCGTCCATTCGACCAGAAGCGCCCTTTCGGGTTTTCACCTCTAGAAGTTTTTTTTTTTTTTTTTTGAAGGCTATTTCCTGCAAATCTCATAATAAAGTACATGAGGTTATCAATTTTCAAATTCAAATCTTATGGCAAAAATTTTAACTAATTAATAGCGCATTAAACACAGAGAAAGGATAGCATGGGGAAAATAACAACAGAAGGAGTGAAGTATAACTTTATTAGAAAGAATAGACTTTCAAAGGAGAGGAAAAGGTACAAAGATAGATCTCACATATTCCTTATGGTTAGTTTTGAAGTCTTTTAACTGCCATTATTTCAAGTTCTCCGGAGTCTCATGCCTTAACGGTCTCTTCTCTATTCGCGGTTTCATACCTTCTTCCTTATTTCTCCCCTTTGGTTCTTGGGACGCCCTTTTGGGTTTTCACCCCGAGAAGGTTTTTTTTTTTTTTTTTTTTTTTTTTTTGGATGCCCTTTCGGGTTTTCATCCTTTCTCCTCCTTAGGCATAGTATCTCTTGACAGTGTCGGCATTCACAGGTCTCGGGAATTCTTCACCGTCCATGTGGGTCAAGATCAAGGCTCCTCCAGAAAACGCCTTTTTAACCACATAGGGTCCCTCATAGGTTGGTGACCATTTGCCCCGGGGATCGTTTTGGTTTGGCAGCACTTTCTTCAGAACTAAGTCCCCAGGTTGAAATTCACGTGTGTGTACATTTTTATCAAATGCCCTGGCCATTCTTCTCTGGTATAATTGTCCGTGACATGCTGCTGTTAACCTTTTCTCATCCAGCAAATTCAACTGATCCAACCTTGACTGGATCCATTCTGACTCATCGATCCCTGATTCCTTCAGAATCCTTAGGGACGGGATTTCAACCTCAATAGGCAATACAGCTTCCATCCCGTAGACCAGTGAGTATGGAGTTGCCCCGGTCGAGGTTCTTACGGAAGTCCGGTATGCGTGAAGAGCGTAGGGAAGCATATCATGCCAATCCCTATATGTGACCGTCATTTTCCGGATTATTCTCTTGAGGTTTTTGTTTGCAGCTTCCACCGCTCCATTCATCTGGGGACGGTATGGGGAGGAATTGAGGTGTCGGATTTTGTATTGGTCACATAATTCCTGAATCTTCGGACCATTCAAGTTCTTGGCATTATCAGTGACAATTTCATTCGGTAGACCATGCCGGCAGATGATATTGTTTTTGAAGAATTTGAGAAACGTGTTCTGCGTGATGTGAGCATAGGATGTCGCCTCGACCCACTTGGAGAAATAGTCGATGGCTACAAGGATGAATCTGTGCCCATTGGATGCCTTGGGATTGATGGGACCAATCACATCTATGCCCCACATTGCAAAAGGCCACGGTGAGACGAGATTGAACAGCTTGTGAGGTGGCACATTTATCGGATCTGCGTAAATCTGACACTTGTGGCACTTCCGGAAATACTCGATGCAATCCTTTTCCATTGTGGTCCAAAAATACCCACGTCGCATGATTTGCTTCGTCATCATGTGACCATTGGCGTGAGTGGCACAATTTCCCTCATGAGTTTCAAAGAGGATTCTCTTTGCTTCTTTTGCATCTACGCATCTCAGTAATTCGCCGTTGGAGCTTCTTTTGTATAGGGTTTCTCCACTGGGAAAGTACCCTAATGCTAACCTCCGAATCATCTTCTTTTCATTTTTGCTTGCCTCTGAAGGGAATTCTCCGGTTCTACAGTAGACTAGGATGTCATGATACCAAGGCTTTCCGTCGGGCTCTTCTTCAATCATGAAGCAATAGGCTGGCTCATCCCTTACCTTAATCTTCAACGTCTGAAACGTCTGCCCTTCTTCGATTTGAGCCATAACAGCTAGAGTAGCTAAGGCATCAGCAAATTGATTCTTGTCTCTACTCAGGTGAGTGAAAGAGATTTCTTAGAATTTCTTGATCAACTCGGTAAGTACTTCTGATATGGGATCAACTTGGGCTCCTTAGTTTGCCATTCTCCCTTGACTTGATATATTATCATAGCCTAGTCTCCGTACACCTCCAACTTTCTGATTTTCATCTCTATAGCGGCATGTAGACCCATTACACAAGCTTCATACTCTGCGACATTGTTGGTACAGTCAAACCCCAATTTAGCAGCTATCGGGAAATGTTTTCCGTCCGGGGATACTAGTACAGCTCCGATTCCATTTCCTGATAAATTGACTGCTCCATCAAAATACATTTCCCATACATCGGTTGGCTCGTCTTCTTTGCAGTCTACCTCATTAATATGTTCATCAGGGAACTCGAAATTCAGAGCTTCATAATCCTGGATAGGGTTTTCTGCTAGGAGGTCAGCAATCACGCTACCTTTCACCGCTTTTCGGGTCATGTAGACTATGTCGTATTGGGAGAGTATAACCTGCCACTTGGCTATCCTTCCCGGCACGAATGGGCTTTCAAATACGTATCTGATAGGATCCATCCTGGAGATAAGCCATGTCTTGTGATTCAACATATAGTGCTTGAGGCGATTTGCTGTCCATGCTAACGCGCAGCAAGTCTTTTCTAAGAAGGAGTACCTTGACTCACAATCATTGAACTTCTTGCTCAGGTAATAAATGGCCCTCTCTTTTCGGCCGGAATTATCATGCTGCCCCAAAACACACCCCATAGAATTCTGTTGGGTGCCAGTGCGAGATTAAAGGCCTTCCTGTCACAGGTGGGACCAATACTGGTGGATTTGACAAATACTGCTTGATTGTCTCGAAAGCCTTTTGACAATCCGAATCCCATTGGGTAGGGTTGTTCTTCTGGAGTAATCTGAAAATAGGCTCAGCTTTGGCAGTGAGATTAGAAATAAACCTCGAAATGTAGTTCAACTTTCCCAGAAAACTGCGCACCTCCCTTTCTGTTTTTGGGGACGGCATTTCTTGAATAGCTCGAACTTTGTCTGGGTCCACTTCTATCCCTTTCTCGCTTACTATGAATCCCAACAATTTTCCCGATCTAGCTCCGAATATGCACTTAGCAGGGTTCAGCTTCAACTGGTATTTCCTGAGCCTTTCAAACACCCTCCTTATCACCTGAACGTGGCTCTCCTCTTCCCGGGATTTGATGATCATATCATCAACATACACCTCCACTTCTTTATGCATCATATCGTGGAATAATGTGACCATTGCGCGCTGGTAAGTAGCCCCGGCATTCTTCAACCCGAATGGCATGACCCGATAGCAGAATACCCCCCATTGGGTGATAAAAGCAGTTTTATCCTTGTCTTCCTCGTCCATTGGGATCTGATTGTACCCTGATGCCCCATCAATACACGAACATCTGCCCAAACCCGCGGCATTGTCAACTAGCACATCAATGTGGGGAAGAGGGAAGTCGTCTTTCAAGCTAGCTTTATTAAGATCCCGGTAGTCAACACACACCCTGACTCTCCCGTCTTTCTTCATTACCGGGACGACGTTGGCCACCCATTGGGGATATTTGACCACTTCTAAGAACCCGGCGTCGTACTGTTTCTTGACTTCATCCCGAACCTTAAGCAGTGTGTCGGGATTCATTCTCCTCAGTTTCTGCTTTACCGGAATCGTTCCTGGGATTAAGGGAATTTTGTGCGTTACTATCTGAGGGTCCAAACCGACCATGTCATCATAGCTCCAAGAGAACACGTCGAGAAATTCCTTAAGCAGACCGATCATATCTCCCAATTCCTCACTCTCCACTACCTTAAGTTCCCTTTTTACTTCTTCCGTGCCTAAGTTTATTGTGCGCGTTTCATTTTCACAAGGCACGAGGGAGGGTTCATCTTTTTCATTGCTTTCCTCTGTAAGGTCTTCCTCAGAATCACTTGAAGTAATGGCAGTTATGGGGATTTCAAAATTAACCAGAGGGATTCCTGAGTCTATTGGATTATTAGGTGTTAATTGATGAATTGTCCTGAAGGAATAAAGAATAGAACATGTTATAAGGATGGAATTAAAAAGGAAAGAAAAAGAGTATTGGATTAAAAATGCGCTATTAATTCATTAATATTAATGCCATAAGAAAAGGTCCATTCTGATTACACTTGTCACCATGGACAAAGTGATCAAGTGTAGATAACCAGAGGTACTTTACTCGAGATTGAGTATAGGGATATCCTCCGTTGTCCAGTTGTCAAGCTCCTGCTCTTCAGCCATTGGCGAAACTAGGGCCTCATACAAGGAATCCAGTTGGATGACATCTATGGATGGATCATCAGGTGATTCTTACGTACTTGCGGATCTTTGAATGACCGGTTTGGTGAAGATTTCCGTGATTCTCGGGACTACTTTCACCTTTCCCATCTTCTGGTCAAATCTCTGATCCCGAAGCATTTTTCTCATCCAGAATCGCCCATCCACGAGGGCATCCTCCTCATACCCCAAACCACAACGGCCTATCTTCTGAATGGCCGGTATAGGCTCGACAATCCCTTGTAATGTGGCGCCTAGGCCTTTACCCTCTTCATACCCGCTTCTTGACATTACTTTGGCCACCATAGCCATGGCCCCCTCCTTCCCAGTATCTTGCAATTCAAGGGCCTGGAAAGAACTTTCCAATGACTCCTCGGCTGCTTCCACATAAGGGAGTGATTGCGGCTTGGTGACCAGTATGGCCTCTTCGCCCCTCAGTGATGATTTTGTCCTTAATGTATTTGATCTTACGGTGCAAAGTCGAAGGAACGAGATTCGCAGAATGGATCCACGGCCTCCCCAACAACATAGTGTAAGCTCAATGTTCATCACTTGAAACGTGATATTGAAAGTATATGCACCGACTGGATTGGCAAGTCAATGTCCCCAAAGACCTCTCTCCTTGTTCGTCAAAGCTCTCACCACCATAGCACTTTGACGTATGTCCGATTGGTCAACGGCAATCTAGCCAAGGTAGCGCTAGGCGATACATTGAGGGCGATCCGTTATCGATGAGGACCTTGGCCACTATCTGACCTTTACATTTCACCGTTACATGCGAGCTTTATTGTGCCCTAAGCTGCGGGATCTACCTCTTCTTGAGAAAAGGCTACAGTGGATGCTGATTTGTCCTACTATTTTCTCAAACCGCCCGGAGTAATGTCGGGGTTCACAAAGGCTTGATCCAGATCCTTTGTAAGGCTTGTCGGTGGACTTAGAGCTCGGGATCAATGATACTTGATGATATTCGGGCGGGGTTTTCCTCAACTGCTCCACTACGTCATACTCGCTCTGTTTCATTATTTGGAGCAGCTCCTCCTCTTCTCTATGCTCAACAGGCTCTGCTTCCCCTGCTTTCTCAACCTCCTCTTCCGTGTTTTTTGACGACTCTCCCATTTTTACTTTCCCTTTCCTCTTCTCTCTTTCTTCGTTCCCGTAACACCTTCCACTTCGAGTTATAAACTCGACTTCTTGTTCAGGTGGAGAGGATCTTGTTGCAATAACGGGCCGAGAACTGGTTTGGGGAGTGATGTTGCTGGTAGATCCATCATAAGTCATCCTGAAATGCTCGTGAGGAGCAAAACATGGTTTTGGTGGTGCCGGAGGCGAGGCCAGGCTAGGAGCGGATGTGCTGCTTGACGCTCCCTGAGTAAAAACTTGGAAATTATAGTTCCAAGGGACAGCATGAGTGTTGGTGATGGGGAGCTGAGGTGGAGTTCGGATAACCGTTACCGGCGGTGAGGCTACCGGGGGTGAGAAGGTGATTCTGGGTTTGGAGGTAGAGGTATTCTGGCTGTATCTTGTGGTGTTCACTTCCCCTTCCGTCTTTGACCTCTTCTGACATCTCAGAACCTTAAAAGACAATAAGTTCCGGACCTCTTGCCTGAACCCCTCACAATCTTGCAGCTCGTGGTTAGCTGCCCCTCCGTGATAAGGACACCCCGTATCCTCTTCAGCTCCCGCTACCGGAGGGAAAAGGTAACCTTCCCTCATTGCTATAGCAAAAATCTCCTCAAAGTATGGAACCAGCCCATCCACTTCTGGTGTTGATCCCTCTCCTTTAGACTCTATCATATTTACACCACTGCCCGCATTGTGGTTAGGCAGTGGGTTTGAGGTAACATTGGGGAGGGAACCATTTCCCTCGATTTTCAACCACCCGTTCCGGATTAGAGCGTGCACTCTCCCTCTGAGTGCCCCGCAGTTGTCAGTTGAATGCCCTTGTGCTCCTCCATGATACTCACAACGGGCTGTGGCATCATACCACCTGGGATATGGCGGCTGGATTGGGTCTAAAGGGACTGGTACGATTTGGTTTATACCGACAAGGTATCGGTATATTTCACTGAGAGGGAGGGGAAGGGGTGGATCAGGATTCCTTGGAGGTCTTGGGTTATTTTGTGGTGGCCGTGGTTGAGCTGGAGGAGGAGGTGGTCTTGGTTGGAAATTTGCAGGTGGGGCGTATTGTGGGCGTGGTTGTGAATAATTAGGGAAAGGGGGTGGGATGTTCGCGATAGTTGGGCCATGAGAGGGAGGATATGGCCGGTGGTTATTTTGGGGGAATTGGGGAAAATTATTACGTCTAGTGATGGAATGCACATCACTCTCCTTTTTCTTGCCAAAATTGGCGGTCTTTTCACGAGGTTCTCGATCAACTCCTGTAGCCTTCCTATTCTCGATTAGCTTCAATTCTCTCACCGCTTGGATGATATCCGAGAAACTGGAGGTATTTCCAATCATCGAGTTGAAGTAGGAGCCTTCAATGTTTCAATGAATAGGAGCAGAGTTCATTGTCGATCCAGGAGGATATACTTGTGACCTTCTCCCTCCATCGTTGGGCATCCGCTTAAAACCTTCCCGGTCTTTCATACTGTGTTCGGAGGTCCTCCTTGTGGGTGCCGCATCACAATTGAATTTGTCTCGCTTAAGAAAGGTATCGGCTAAGTCCTTCCAGGAGTGCAGACTTGCTCTGTCAATTGTATGCACCATCTCGAGGCTGCTCGGAGAGGCTCGTGAAAGAAGTGAATGAGAAGTCTATCGCCTTCTGTTAAAGCGGACATTTTGGCAATGTAGGTTGCCGGTGGATGAGGATCCGAGTTTCATTGTATTTGTGAAATCAGAATCTTGAATTTGGGAGGTACCACCACATCTCGCACCAATCTCGGTGTGACACATCGACTGAGCCATACATGTTCAACCCTTCTATTGCTCTCAATCTTTCTTCTAGGGCAGATAGTTTCTCGTTTTCTCTCGCCCTATGTTCTCCTTCCACCGCATGATACACTCCTCCAACCGGGAGCTGAGGGGTGGAGTAAACTGGAGGGATCGGGATTGAATGGTGAGGCTCGGCATTTGAGACGGCCGGGTAATAGGAAAAAGGTGGGTCATTATTTATGGTCATCGGATTGACAGTGATTGTCGGGTCCGGAATGGGAGACTGAAAGGTAAAAGAGGTTGAAGCTTGCAGAGGATCATTTGTTGTAGGAGGCGGAGGAGGTAATGGTGGGCTAGGTTCTGAAGCAGGTTTGCTCTGAGACATTTCCTTCATTAGTCTCATAATTTCAGAAAGCTGATCCTTCAACTCGGAGACCTGTCCTTGTAGGTTCTGTACTTGCTCCTGATTTTCCATTATTTTCCTCGTTCGAGATCTTGTTAAGTACACTCGCTTGGGTTGGATCGTGTGCTTGGTCAGACTTGCCTTGTTTGAATCAATATTGATTTCCTGTGAGGATAAAAAAATTTAAATGAATTTGAGTTTTGCAAAAAAACTAAAAGTCCTGGTCTGGACGAAGGATACAGTGGCATTTGAGAGCCAGGTTGGAATCTACAAAAGGATAATCGCCTCAGCTTTATCATGGCATCGTTCGATAGTCTGACCGTGAATGACGGGATTGAATGCGCATTTATGATACCTGTCCATATAGCGCATTTCAATTTTTCACATAACCCTAGCGAGGAAGTTCCTACGGGAGTCATACTATTCATTCACAAATTTTGCTGAACAATGGTTCAAAAATCACTTCATTAACTGAGTAATTTGCACATCGTATTTTTTTACATTGGCCTAGGCTCTGGAAGATTCTTTATAATAAGATGACATTTTCTGAGATACTCATATAACCTTTCTTCTTGCTTGGCGGGGTCGAACACTTTCAGAGCATACTCGGATCTGTAATAGTTCCTTTTTTCCCTGTGCTATCATCTTCTCCAACTGGTCCACATTTTCTTTCAGTCCTTGATAGAGGGCAGCTTGTTTCTCTTTCTCTTTCCTTTCTTTAGCACATTCTTTCAAGATGTCGTTGATGAGGAGTGCCTGTTCTTTTAATTCAAGCTTCTTCTTCTTGTTTTCCTGTTTATACTCTTCAACGAGTACCTCTTGGTACTTCATCCTTTCCTGAAGCTTACTATTCTGCCCTTTCATTTCTTTGACCTCAGCTTGGAGAGAGTTTCTTTTTTTTTCCCACTGTACCTCTTGCTCTTGAACCCTATCCTTTGGCCCTTGCCTCTTCCTTGAGCTTTCTTACCCTTCTCTTAAGTTTCTGTTGGTCCTCCAATTGTGTCATTCGTTCTTGCAGCTGTGAGTTTTCGGTATTTGCCTTTTGTAGCGAGTCAACCAGGCGATTATTAGCTTCCTCTAATAGGGCGTCTTGACGAGGGTTGTCGTCCTTGAATTCTATGGTAGAGCGTTCTTGGTCCCTATCAGCTCTCCATTTAAGGTAATCATCCGAGGCACTCGGGCCTTTGGGTGATCTCTCCATTAGAGTGATGTTTTCCCAGGACTTGCGAGCCATTTTCAACCCTTCTTCTTCCTTGAGCTCATGGTAGAAGTGACCTTGGTGGTATTTTTTAATGTTGAACATGGACTGTGTTGAGCCAAACTGCCTCATTACATGGTCTTTGGAGTGTAACTTGTATACCCGGTTATTCCAATTAGGGACACCGACTGAATACCTCCTGTACCAATCAAGACGGGTTGGCTTGACGTCCACAGCTTCCTCCAACAGTAATCATGGCTATTGAAACTCAGAATCCGTTCCCGCCACTGTTTTTCATTCTTCGGGCTGATCACTAACCGGGTCATCTTCTCAATGGGAGGCTGGTCAAGGTACCAAGTCAATCCTTTTGTCTCCACAGGACACATGTGACTGATAGTCCAGAGGTATAATAACTGAGAGCAACACTTAATGGACCCTTTCCCCTGTTGTCTGCAGTAAGTTAGGGTTAACAAGGTTTTGGCAAGGATTGCGGTATCGGATGATCCCTACCTTTCTCTTGTCCAAAATACCTCCTTTGCATTGCTAGTGATGATCCCCAATGGCCCCGGGAACAGGATCAGACCATAGATTCCCAAGGCGAGTGCCATGGAAGCTTGATCCCACTGTTTCTCTTGGAGGTAATGATCTAACCGCTTCTCAAGGTACGTCCAATACCATCCATGCGTGTTCCCTTTGACTGTTTCTCTGGACTTCACTTCTTCTGGGAGAGAACCCAACATATGTGCCAACCGTTTCCAGTGCGCCTATCTTTGGAGGTGTAAGTAGATCCGATTCGCAATGAGTATGGGATCCCAGAATGCCTGATATTCCTCCATAGCGGGGGCCGTATCAATGTCATTGAAAGAGAACACTCCGTACTTAGGATTCCAAACCGTCAACATGGCTTTTAATGCAGGGATTTGGACCTTGACTTGCATTAAGGTTGCAATCCTTCCGTACTTCTCTTCAAATCGTACCTTGACACAGTGGAAGCAACCTCCATCTTTTAGAGATACCGTGGAGGTTGTTGATTTTGACCTGTATTTTGTCGAGATCTAGCGAAGGTAGCGAGCTAACAGTGCCTCGGAAGCATCATTTTGCGAGTGCCGGACTATGAACCGATTCGGACCAAAGTTTAGCATTACGAGCCTTTTACGCGTGACTCGAGGATGCCATGATAAAAAATGATGCCTATCCTTTTACAGACCCTCGGTTTGGTAACGCCTGCGGAGAATTTGTTAGTAAGACAAATTAGGGTAATTTTGAATCATCTTGTTGTGAGTAACACGTACACATTTATCAAAGTAGGAAAATGTGTAGGCGTTTTAGTAGGATTCAAAATTACCCTGAAAAGAAATAAACAAAAGGAAATTAAAGCAGAATAGGGTAAGAGTAAGTATGCCCCTTTTGTCCTATAGTAGGGAGACTCCTAACACCGGGTAAGCGCTACCTATCTGGATAGTTCTATCTTATGAGGCAGTTTACTACGGCTTTCAGCTATCGTGACGGTTTAGCTCAGGATCTAATTTTTCTAATAGCCACAGGTTCCCAAATTGCCCCTACTGTAAACAGTAGAGCCCCATTCTACCCCCATGATATTGTCGGGAAAATTCCACGGGTATCACGGTAAATAGAACGAGTTTCAATTTGAGCAGAAGCCTTCACGGATACTAACGGGGTAAAACCCACGGGTACCGCTACATGACTCCCTCCTACTTTCCTAAAAGGGTAAGAAAGCCCGGGTTAGGACCATAGTGTGTGAGGATATCGTGTGGGTGTTCAGTGTGTGAAGGGACACCTTTACCTCTTCCCAGTTCAGGGGGATTTTATTTTTTCATTTTCCCTTTTTCCTTTTTTTTCGAGCGAAGAGCACTGAGAGGGAATAAAACAGGCAAAACAAACAAAACGGTTAGCAGCAATAATAATCAACGTATAAAACATCGTCGAGTGAGCCCATCTAACTATAATTTGATCGGACAAAAATTAAGCCTACTTTTGGGCCTCTAGACTGGGGTTGGGTCCCTAGACGTCCCCAGTGGAGTCGCCAAGCTGTCGCAATGGGATTTTGCGGTCGCCCGGACGATCACTCACCGAAGTGGGAAAGAGTGAGGAGTCGCCACCTTAGTTTTGAGGGAAACTAAAGAAAACCATTTGAGAAGTTAAATTAAAAATGAAACCACTTCAAAACAGAGATTCTAAGTTCGGGTAAAGTAGCGGGTGGGAAGGTGTTAGGCACCCCACCGCGTCCCTTAAGACGGGTAAGTAGATTTACTTCTGCGTCCTTTACAAAATAGTTAGAAGGGCTTAGGCGTCAATGTTAATCCTTTTGGTAGAAGGAATGTTTGATTTTTCACTAAATTTGGATCACCCAGATACATAAGTAAATGAGACAACCTTAGTGAACGGGTGTGAGAATCGGATAAGAACTCTCCTCCGATCTTTTTTAAGTTGTTCATTAAAATTTTGAGGGGAGACCGGATAAGAACCCTCCTCCGGTCTCTTTTAAGTTATTTATTTGAGGTTTTGAGGATGAGACCGGATAAGAACTCTCCTCCGATCTCTTTCAGATGTTTATTAAAATTTGAGGTTGAGACCGGATAAGAACTCTCCTCCGATCCCTATTTAATGTTTATTAAAATTTTGAAGGGAGACAGGATAAGAATCCTCCTCCGATCTCTTTTAAGTTATTTATTAAAATTTTGGGAGGAGACCGGATAAGAACCCTCCTCCGATCTCCTTTAGAGTTATTTATTAAAATTTTGAGAGGAGACCGGATAAGAACCCTCTTCCGATCCCTACTTAATGTTTATCAAAATTTTGAAGGGAGACCGGATAAGAACCCTCCTCCGATCTCCTTTAAGAGTTGACTTAAAACTTTTAGGCAAGGATAGGATAAGGACTCTTCCGACCCCTTCTATTTTGATGAGACTCGGACAAAGACTTTTCCGACCTTTAAAAATTTAACCACAGCTACGGGTCTTAAGAACCTAAAACTAAGAATTCTGACCTTCAAAAATGCCGGGGATAAGGTTTATGGATATCCTGTGGCTGAACGGGGAACACTAGACTTGATTCACTGACCTTTTCATGTAGTCATTTTACCAATATCTATTAATGACCGATCCACTGTGTTTCGCTTACTTTGGTCTTATTCCATTTCATGACATCTTTGTCGAATTCTTTATTTCACGTCGGCCTAATAGTTTGGCTATCTTCCTGACGTGTTATTCAGGTCCTCTTTTTAAAGGAGACCTCTAAGTTGCAGCTACCTACGTTTACCCAACCATTTACATACTACAAAGAGTTAGAAAACTGGTTTTCAGAAATGACGGAGATCAATAAAATGAACTGATCACTAAAAAATGATTTGAGAGTGACTTTCTTTGGGATTGCTTGTGCAGAAATGGTCTAGATGTAAGAAGAACAAGGAAAATGCGGGAAATAAACGTAGACGCTTAATAAAACAGTAACATGAACTCTTATAACAATATTTTCTCTTGGGTTCTCTTGTACAAAATACCCTTGAAGAAAGTTGCAGATGTATGAAGAACAAAGGAAGTGCAGAAACAAACGTAATGAGTGTGAACTCTTACCGTGAGGAGCCAAATATATTGAAATAAGCGTGAAGTGGTAAGCAGTGATGGCGGATTGATCGGCTGAGAGTTGATGTGCATCGTGAAACCGAGAGATGCTTTAGCTAAAAGGTAACAGGGTAAGAACCAGGTGATAGGAAGTTTAGCTTGAACAGAGGAAAGGAAAGCAGAGATGATGAGAGTATGAACAGATAATGAACAAAATGGACATGTAGAGTTCCAATATTCAAAATCTTTTTCAAGAAAACACTCCAGACAACTAGTTTCAAAAGTCTTTTTAATCACTACAAAGCAATGAGTAACAAACTGAATGAAGTTTCAGAGTTCCTCCACGATAATAGCAGCCTCTTGCCTATATTTTTGTCCCCCCTTGAACAGTTTTTCATGCAGGTATTTATAGGAATCGGGTGCTCCCCATGAAGGGTCAGGATTCATTTTGAGGGAGATGGAGGGTCAGGATTTTGAAGTACATGATCGGATGTTCAGGAATTAAAGAGAATCAAAACGAATGGCTGAGATCGCTTCTCAAAGTATTTGTCCTTTTCCTCTTTTAATCCGACGGTCTTGAATCCTCTTGTCCGGAACGATCTGAGGGCTGAGAGTGAAAAACGCTGGTATTGTCATCTTCTCTTTTGATCCAAGGGTTCGGATTCATCCTTACAAGTGAGATCAACGGTGGAGATTGGGATGTCTGGATTTGTCATGACATACCACGGCACTGTCAGATTGCGGGCGATTCTTAGGCGTGCGGTGGAGATCTCGTCGCCATGCTTTAACTACCTCGGCTCGATTCGACGGCGGTTATTGGAATTTGTCTTATTCTTTTTGTCTTCCGATCCCTCCTAGCTCCTATTCCGATCTCTCATGCGATCTCCTATCTCCGATCTCTTTTATCCCTTGATCGACCTGGATTCGGTCCAAGCATTAATTACATCTCGATTTTGAGCGTCAAGCCGTTTTCCTTCGACATTAAATGCCCATTTTCCCTATATATACCCACGTTGATAGTGGCATTTCCTTCATTCGATTTTCTCTCTTTCTCCTTGTTTCTTGGTTCTAGCTGTTCGGAAAGTTCCGCTACAATCGTGGTTTTGATCCTCTTCCGATGGAATTCCCTATTCCTCATTGAAAATTTACGATCCGGTGATTGGATGGTCCTAATTGACGATGGTGAGAGAAGCTGGATTTGACCGATCCGTATTGCGGGCTTCGGTTGTACCGATCTCGAGTTGCTCAAGCGAGTTCATTCGGCTTCTCATCACATTGAGTGTTCCGGCGATTCGATCCACATTGGGTGTTCCGACGGATTAAGCTTCGGTCGGCAATATCCTTGGGATCGATTATAAACCGATCCTTAGATCACCCGGGAGTATCCTTGGGATCAGTTATAAACTGATCCTTAGATCACTGGGAGTATCTTTGGGATCGATTATAAGCGATCCTTAGATCAGCCTCTTCAGATAGGATTTTTCACCGGTCTCTAGAGATCACAGAAATGATGTGATCCAATGTTAGTGTAATCCGATCTCTAGAGATCGCCCAAATGATGTAGTCTGTCAATGTAATCAGATCTCTAGAGATCACCCAAATGATGTAGTTAGTCCTTTATTGTAATCCGATCCCTAGAGATCGCCCAAATGATGTAATCCGATCTTTTTGGAAATAAAAGTCTTGTTTCTCCAATTATTATCTTATTGATTATTTTCCGATCTCTGATATATTTGTCCGATCTGATTCTTTACCTGAATGACACTTAACTGATTCCTTATTTTAAAATGTTTAACTCATTATGCCGATCTCTGATTAACCGATCTCAGAACATTCGGATGTTTGAGAAAAGTGTCAAAACAGCTGTCCAATCCCACCAATCGATGCGCTGCCTAGAACCTCGCGAGCATTAAATGCTCGGACTAGTATAAATAGGGGAGGGTTAGCCAGTTGTTCTCTCATTTCATTTTCAGTCTCCTGCTCATAGCTTCGAAGTTCTCTCATTTTCTCCAGTTTCTCCGACGCCGATTAGACTCTGGTAAGGACTTTGATCTTCTTTTTTGTTTAAGTTCTTTGTTTCTTTTGAAAATGAGCGGTGCCGAAGGTCAGAGAGCGGCGAGCCCTCCTTCCATTGAGTTCTCTTGGTCATCGTCTGATGAAGAAGAGGCAGTCGGGCCAAGCGCGCAACCTGGACCCCTTAGGGTCCCTGCTCCAGGTCAGGGGCGGGTCGTACCATTAAGGCGTACGCGCCCTTCTTCAAGGAGAGAGACCCTTCCCATAGACGAGCTTCCGTCGGTTCTTCGAGAATCCGCTCTGCAGTCGTTTGTTCAAGAATACAATATTTGTCCTGATTCGTTCGAGCTAATCAAGTGCCATGGCGACCTTCGTGTCGATCACTTCTTTGAAGAGAACGACAGGGTTATGGTATATGAGGAACAGTTAAAGGCCGGTCTGAGGTTCCCTCTAGACGATTTCTATAAGGAAGTCCTAAAACTTCACCGAGCATCCATTGTTCAAATTCACCCCAACTCGTGGCGGATCTTGGTAGCTTTCCGAGGTCTATGCCGAGCTAAGGGAATCAGACCTACGGCTAACTCACCGAAAGGACGATGACCACTGGTTCTTTCAGGCGAAGCCTAATTGCGGGCTCTTTTCCGATCTGCCCTCGTCTCTTAAGAACTGGAAGAATCGTTTCTTCATTGTGAGGAGCAAAGATCCGAGCCGCTTTGAGGACTTCCCCCGCAGCTGGTGGTACCAGGGACCCTTGCTTAGAACCATATTACCACGAGCGAAGAGGAAAGTTTGATAGTGATGGATCTCAAGAGTGAGGCTGCCACTAAAAAGTTTTCTTGTTTGGAGTCGGTGACTGCCGAGGTGCACCATTGGTCTGTTCAGCTGCTCATTGGCCAAGACCGCGAACTTCCGATCTCTAACCTCGGCATCAGTATTTTCTAGACCTCAGATCTCAGGACCTTAGCGATCTCACTAACCTTTTCTTTGTGCGGTATGGCGAGTGGTGAGGTTCAAGGAAATGGAAGAAGGAGAGAGATCTCCGGAAGATAAAGGAGATAAAGCATTGAACGACTCCAAACGCCGGTCACGAACACGGGAGATACAAAGTGATCCTCCCCAACCTTGGTCCGCCGACCACCGCTAACCGATCTCCTCCTAGATCGGAGGAGCGACCTCCGACTCTTGCAGTTGTTCCAAGCGGGGAAGGGGGCCTACTCAAGCTTCGGGAGGACCTCTTCTCGGGCGCTCAAGTCTTGATCGCTTGAGGAATAATCGGTTGTCAAGGAGAACTCGATTTCGCCAAAGTCACGGGGTCTACCATCTTCTTCCGGAGGATCGGACGAGCTATCCTGGAATGGTCTCGACGACATATTGACTCGGACCATGAGCTTAAGCGTGGAGTGTGCAGTGAACCGGACCATGATCCGGAAAGGATTCAGCTGGGTAAGGAGATTGGGAAGAAGAATCGGAGGTGGATTCCCTCCGATCCCAACTCTCATCCGCTCGGGATTATATATCTCAAGTCGAGGGACGGGCAAAGCTCCATGAAGACCGGTTGGCGAGCAGAATCGTGCTTTGGATGAGAGGGACCGTGCTCTTAAGGAAGTCCAGTGCTTCACGCCAACAAGCCGCTCAGTCGCTCAACTTATAGAGGAACTTGAGGCGAAGGATAAGGAGCTTAAGGAGAAAGACAAGGAGCTTACGAGAGGGATGAGGAGATGGTGACGGAATAGCCGAGGCCTATGTGAAGGCTCACAAGGATCTCTTGGCCGCACTCCGGAGCGTTACCCGGAAGAAGACTTTTCTTGGATGGCCGATGTGGCTCCCGAGGACAATGATGAAGACAGTGAGGATGAAGCCGAGGTGAGAGGGAGAGAGGAGTGATCCAAATGTAGATCGGTGGGGTGATCCCCAGTAGAATAACTTGTACAAATTATGACATGAAATGAAATGCCTTTTGTTCAATGAATGATTGTGATCGGAAAATTTTAAACCATTGTTTGTCTGAGTATTTGATTGTATGAGCACAGCAAAACAAAAACTAAATGTGATTATTAATCTAAGTATGAGAGATCGGAAAGCACTTTGAACATGAGATCGGTAGGGAAGAAATGCTGAATAGAACTTGACTGAAAATTTAACTCGAACACTTAAGATCGGAATCGAACCAAAACTTTAGCTCTTAGACTTTCGGAAAGGAAGTCAGCAGTAAAACTGGTAGGAAAAGATCTAGTGCCAGTTCATTTTATTCATCAACAGAGATCAGGAATATACTGGACGGGTCCGGAAATTCGACAACGGGTTTGAAAGGTCGGTAGAGATCGGCTAGGCTTTAATGAATGTGAGGACCTGGCATTGATTCAATTCTTTGTGAGGAGAGATCGGAAATGTGACCGTTTATCAAAGAGGGATCGGAAACGTGATTAGCTGTTCAAAGAAGGATTTTTATTGATTCTAGGGATCGACCAAAATATGGTGTCGACATATATATATATTGTACTTAGTCTTGAGCAGTTGTAAAATAAAGTTGTAAATTATTTTGGCTTATAAAAATGTTGTACTATAATTTTCTTATCTCAGCTTTGAAATACTTAGTCATTTTGCATTCTATTTTTGAAACTACTGAAAGTGATGTTGAATTGAGTTTGACTTAAGTTTGAGAAAATTGATTTGTGTTGAGCCATATTGGAGTTTGGGACTGAAACAAATATATTGGAAGTGTTTTCTATAGGTTTTTTAAGAACTGTTTTGCTCAAAATACAGACGGCACTCCGCCGAAATATTTATAAAAGTTGTGGCTATTTTAGACCTAATGTGTGATTTAACTTCGATTAAAAAGTTTTTACACCTGTCAAAAGTGCTCACCACTTAAAAAAGAAGTAAGAAATTGTTTAAAATCCCTTGTAGTGTATTTAATGGGTTACCCGTAGGCAAAGTACGGTAATTCATTAGGTGTACTATGGGATCATGTTACATCTTACAGAGGCGTAGGGTGTGATATGTTTAGTGGTATCAGAGCAAGTTTTTAAATTTTGTTTTGACTTGTAATTTGAATATTTTTCCTTCATAGTACAACTGCTCAATGTCATGGTTTGATACATATAGTACATTTACATCATAAATTTGAACTAATGGAGAGAAATCTCCTTATGGTGGTTGTACAGGAAATTGAAAATCTTGTGAAAAGATATGGAAGAGAAGAATGAGAAAATAGAACAGTCTGTGATGGCGGAAGCACAAGGTGAGGCTCCAGCTCCGCAGAGTGTCGAAGGACCGACTGTATTAGTTTCACCGGTACAAATTACTGCACAAATGGCCCAACAAATGGCCACTTTCTTTCAACAAATGACTGATAATTTATCAGCCGAAGTCTAAGTAACAACCCAACCCCTAGAAGGGCAGCGTGAAATAAAGAAGAGGGAGAGACCTATGAGTCAGAGCTCAAATAGTAAATTAGGAAAAAGGAAGAATACTAGAGAGCCTAGTGGTTATGGATCTGATAGAGGCGAATCTTCAGGGTAGAGGCCACCAAGGCCTAGTCATTGAACAACTAGAAGTTCATATCCTCCTCGCATCTGCAACTCTTGTGGCAAGCTACATGGGGGTATTTATCGTAAAGCCATTGGAGCCTGCTACAATTGTGGTGAACATGGACATTTCGCTAGAGATTGTACTAGAGCACCTCGATATGCTATCCAAAGTTCACAGACAGTCAGTAGAGATCAAGATAAAAATAGAGTTGATACTTCTCATAACCATAACATAGTGAATCAACCTGAATATAGTAGCGCACTAGTCCGAGCGTCTATTATGCACCAAAGAGAAAGAGTAGAAGCTTCGGATGTAGCTGCTGGTAAGTTCTTAATTTTGAAAAAAAAAAGTTATTCTTTGATCCCAGCACTACTTATTTGTATGTTAGTGTTAGAATTATATGTTATGTTGCTATTCCTTTACAGGGGAATAAATTTTGATGTATTAGTGACTAGTCCTTTAGGATAAAAACTACGATAACAAGTATAATTGATATTAATTTTTAAAGAATTTTCAGCTAAAAGTATTTTCTAACACACCATAAATTATAAAGCTAATTGGCAAGCCTACTTAATGTAAGGCAAGAGGACTTAAAAGTAAGTTCCAGTAATAGACTTGCTCTAGACGAGGGTAAAGATGTTACAGTTAGTAATTATTAATGGATATTGTAATCAGAATAAGTTTAGGATATAAGTGCACTTAAGAAGGATAAGATATAGGAAAATTTGATTTATTGGAATGTATCGTAGTAACTATGCAATGTTCTTGATATTTGCACTGTAAGTTGTAAATTACAGTACTAACTTGAGATGATTGTATAGAGCTACGTACTACTCAATAGTACACCAAGATGAGAATAGTTGCTAACGATATCTATTTTGGTATAGTTATGCCAGGACATATTTTTATTGTTGGAAATGAGTTTGGAAATCCTACTTAGGGATTTAAAACTCAAAAGTTAGAATATCGAAAGGTTATAGTTCAGTACAAAAGGAAGTAAGTTATAGAATACTGGTAGATAAACGAGTTGTGGAAGTGAAAATTTGAATAGTTGATTTAAATGAAACAAGAAATGTTACGAATATGAGTAAGATTGTTGACTAGAATGGTCAGAGGACTAATAATTAGATAAATAATTCTAACATGACCACAATGGTCATTTGATAAGGAAACATGAATTGAAATATTAGACAGAACAATAGTAAGAGAACATTAGTGTTATACGAAAAAATTAAATGTTGTATTAGATTGTTAAAAGTCTTATGCAAATTCAAAGGAAAGAAGGCTATACGATCATATAGAAAGGAGAAAATAAACGTATAACTATTGTAAGACAGCTATTAAGTAAAATTTCGAGGACGAAATTTATTTAAGGAGGGGAGAATTGTAACACCCCTATATTCGGTAGTGCGTTCTACTGTTCCGATGACCAGTGTCTGTTCGGACAGCTAGAATACCTGGAATTACACTTAAATGTTTGTGAGGAGACATGAAATGATGAAATAAATAAAAAGAAAATACAAGAAAAATTAAGGAAAAATAAAAGAGAGAAAATGAAACCAAGTTAAATGAGCCAGCACCGCAGCGATGGGTAACCGCACAAGGAAGTTACGGCGCAGGCAATAGCCGACCCCAGGACTGCGGAGAACCCTCGAAATTAAGTTTCGACATAATTAAAGACTTATTGAAGTATAATTGACATTAGAAATGTCTAAGAAAAATTAATGAATTAGTATAAAGAAAAAATGAAAAATCGAGAAACTGATAAAAATCGGTGTTACCGAAAAATCAGGAATGCAATCCGAAGAGGGGCATTTTGGTCATTTGACACCTATAGTTGCCTTTTGACCTCAATTTCCATTAAAAAAATGAGTGATAGCACACTTTGAAAATGTCATGAAAATTAAAAATGTGGTACATAAAATAAATGATAGAAGTTTGGTGCATAAAATGTAATTTATGAACGCTTGAATAAATAAACATTAAAAACAATTTTAGTGCTCCACTACTACAGATTTGGCCACCTATAAAAGAAACTTAGGACAATAGAATTCATCTTCAACCTTAAGCCATTGAACCAGCCAAAACCTCCCAAAGAGACCCTCCCATGGCTGAAGCTTTAAAATCACCATGCAACCATGCATTTCACCTCCTTTTCACTTACTTTCTTCACTAAAGTTGATCACCACACTTGGGGAAGGATATTGGCAGCTGAAAGAGAAAGATTTGAAGAAGTTTTAGCAAGCTCCAACAAGAGTTAAGTGTCCATTTTCTTCCCTTGCTTAATTAAAACTTGTGTTGAGGTTGTGGGTAGTATTTTGGGTGAAGAAATTTGAAGAAATGGTAGAGTTATGGGACTGTCCATTTTTGGCAGCTATGATTGTTGAAGAAACTTGATGTATTTTCACTTGTATTTGATGGGTAATAAGGTTAATTAAAGTGCTTAATTGTATAAGAGCTTGATTACCATGTGTATGTGTGAATTGTACATTATAAGTGAGGTTAGGAAGTTAATATGGGAGATTGAAGTATATGTGTAAATTAGGCAGCCTTGTGATGCATGGTAGAGTGTTTAAATTCATGAAATAGTTTAGTTAATTATGGTTCCAAGGATGGCAGAATGTATATGTAATTATTGGTGGGAAATCAGATGTGTTAATGAGAGGTATTCATGTGTAGGTATTGTTGAAATTGAACTTTAAAATTCTGAGTTGTAATTGATGTATTGTGAATTGTTATATTCTGCCCAAGTTGACCTAAATGTGATGTGTTGAGTGGTTATGATTTAGTACCAATTCAGAATTTGGTAGAGAAGTGGACTTATAACAAGGTTAATATGTATGTGGATTGGTGTTTGAGAGACATGTAAAAGGGCAGTATGTGTTTTAGGCTATAAATGAACTTGTGTGACTCCAATTGGTATGAAGCCAATTGGAGGTGAAACTAAGCACAAAATCTGCCAACTTTCATGTTGGAAGCCTACCTAAATTCTATTTAGAAAGTGACATGAAAATTGACCAAATCCGGATTGTTGACTTCACAAACCTGAAAATTGACCATTTGAACAGCAGTCAGTATTTTGGCCATAACTCACTCAAAACAGGTCCAACTGACATGAAATTTATACCATGGAAAGCTTAGACATAGAGCCACAACTCTTATGAAGACACTAAAGCCCGGAAATGACCAAAACTAAGTCAAAATGCTTGCACAAATTGGGTTACAAAAACTAGCCGATTGACTTTGACCTAAAAATGACCTAAACTTTGCAATATAAGTGCAACTTGACCAGCATTAGTAAAATGACCATAACTTGGTCCATAGAACTCCAAATGACATGAAATCAGTCCCAAAATTTCAATAAGACATAGATCTACAATATTGGTAATCTGACCAAAACCCAAAAATCAAGGGAACTAGGTCAATTAACTTGATTAAATTGGCACACTAAATCTGGAATTAGCACATTTGACCATAAAATCTAGAAAATTCAAATAAACATATCTCCCACCAGAAGTGTCCAATTTAAATGAGCCATACCAATCTGGAAAGCTAAGAAAGATACCTAAAACATTGTTTTAGACAACTTCCTCAAATTATAAATGTATAAGGTCAGAATTTAAAGTCAAATCCATTGACCTAATTGAGGACCATACCAATATAGGACCTTTGAGTCCAAGTTAACAATTTGTTTATAAAGAATTCTATAAGACTTGAAAAATGGTAAGCAAAATTTCTGATTGCCCCTAAGACATAGAGCAACAATACTTATGAAGAATGCTAGACCTCAATGTGATTACAAACAATCCAAATAAATTAGTAAATTCAGAATCGAAAATGCCTAAAAAGGAAACTAAAACTTAGATTTGACCTATTTATGGTTAATTAACCATAACTTGAGCTATACAACTCCAAATGGAGTGATTTAAAAAGGAAATTAAAGAAGATACAATGAGAAACAATTTAATGAAGAGAAATCTATTAAATTTACACTGTAGCTTAATCCAATAGACAGTAAACATTGGCCATGAAATCTGGAAAATGGCAATAAAATGCAATAAGCTTTAAAATGAAATTGGTGACTTATACAAACACTTAGAGACTATAAAATGTGACAAATTTGGAACATTAAAATTAATTCACCTAGTGTGTATTAATGGTCAACATTGTACATTGACTAAAGAAATGAATTGAAGGGAATAGTGCCAAGAAAATTTAGATATTGGATCTTATTGTTAGAAACAAGTTAATTGTGTACTGAAACACTTTAAATTGTGTGTTTCAGTTGAAAAGGATATTGAGAAGCATAAGGAACATTGAGTCAAGGCCTAGAGTTGACTCAAATCAAGTCTGTGCATAATACTTTTTATATTCACTACTTTTACTAGAAAATTTAGTTGAGAAAAGTTTATTGCCTATTTTAGAAATGGAAATTTGAAAATGAGGTTTGTTTGATTGTTGCCTGAATTACAATTGAACATTATAGTTTTAAATTGTGTTTGTGCACAATAACTTTAAATTATCATTTTCCCATTGAAAACTTGATTAGTATATGGGTTTCGATAACTACTGTGTTTCCACTTTGTGAATGGAAAATTGGCTTTGGAAATTGATTATGTTTTGCATGAAATATTTGAATAATATGATTTAAAATTGTTTTTGATTCACACTTGGCATGGCAGTCCCTTACTCTGTGCCTCCTCCACTTATGGGGTTAAGTTTGATATTTGATTATTTTCCTCCCTCTCTGGCTTGCTAGTCTGAGATGAGTTTGGATGAGTACTCATTAGATAGCTAGCCACCTCCCTCATTGATTTCGATTAGTGCGGTGAGTTTGTCTTACCGTGGTGTACAACACAACATGTTCGAAAAAGTTTGTGTCATAACCTAAGTAGTGTTATTGATTGGTAACACTTTGTTTATTAAATTGTTTGATCAAATTTGTATTATATGAGCTTTGAAAATTGTAACATGAAATTGTGAATTATTTGAATTGTAAATTGTCAATAAAAGTTTTATATATTGCATTTTAAATTGTTATTGTGCACCACTGAGTGAATTTTACTCAACGATAGCTTTTTCATTGCTGTTGCAAGTAGACAGACAGATAAAATAGCAGAGTAGGCTGCTTGTAACTTCGCTTTGAGATTTTGCCGGGTATATTGAGTATACCACTTCCTTGTAAATATTATTGTAGTGTATGTGAACTGTATGTATATATTGTACTTAGTCTTGAGTAGTTGTAAAATAAAGTTGTAAATTATTTTGGCCTATAAAAATGTTGTACTATAATTTTCTTATCTCAGCTTTGAAATACTTAGTCATTTTGCATTTTATTTTTGAAACTACTGAAAGTGATGTTGAATTGAGTTTGACTTATGTTTGAGAAAATTGATTTGTGTTGAGCCATATTGGAGTTTGGGACTGAAACAAATATATTGGAAGTATTTTCTACAGGTTTTTGAAGAACTGTTTTGCTCAAAATACAGATGGCACTCCGCTAAAATTTTTATAAAAGTTGTGGCTATTTCAGACCTAATGTGTGATTTAACTTTGATTAAAAAGTTTTTACACCTGTCAAAAGTGCTCACCACTTAAAAAAGAAGTAAGAATTGTTTAAAATCCCTTGTAGTGTATTTAATGGGTTACCGGTAGGCGAAGTATGGTAATTCATTAGGTGTACTATAGGATCATGTTACATCTTACAAAGGCGTAGGATGTGACAATTGTTCTCAAATTATAAACATAAGAACCCTAAAATGGAGGTTAAATTTATTGACCTGAACCTGGACCCTGAAGACACAGTGTACTGGAGTTTAGGCCAATTAAATTAGTATAATTAATTCTACAAAACTTGGAAAATTGTAATTAAAATTTTTGAGTGACTATAAGACATAGGACAACAAATTATATGAAGAATACTAAGCCTAAAAGTAACTACAACATGTCCAATTAAATTGGAAAAAGGTAATGCCAAAATCTGCCTAATTAAAGAGACAGAATTAGAAAATGAACCAGTTATGGTTATTTGACCATAACTTGAGCTACAAAACTCCAAATGGAGTGATTCAAAAAGGGAATTAAACTAGATACATAAAGGAAGAACTTTCATGAAGAAATTTTGCCAATTTCTACTTTAGCATAGAACAATGGAACAGTAAACCTAGGACATAAAAACTGAATTTTTTAAAATATTTTTAAGAGGCTTTGAATTGCAATTGGCAATCAATGCCAACAAATGTAGAACACAAAATGTGGGATCTTAGAGCAATTGGAATTAGCATACCTATTATATAGAAAAAAAGTCAATATTTTGAGTAAATAATAATGTGAATAGTGACCCCAATGATTTAGGAAATAGTAAAATAAATTAGATGTATAGTGTGTTCCTACTTTTTTGGAGAGGCGAAAACAGAGAATTCATAACCTAAGAAGTGAAGTACCCTATAAAGGTATAGCATGACTGGAAATGAGAGCCTTAGGTACCATAATAATGGTATAAGTTCCCAACTAAAGATAAAAAGTTGTAAGGGGTCAGGTTAAGTATAAAGTTGTAAAGTATATCTCTAGTTTCCATACATGAGATAGAAGGGTTATGAGCAATGTTCATAACCTCAGGGATGATACCCCCTAACAAGATAGCAATATATTTAGAGAGTGAATACCTTACATTCCTTGATGAGGGTGAGAATTCCATGTTAAGGATTAAATATATGAAAGGTTAGGGCAAAAGTAGATCTGCTAAGCCTAATACAGACCTTGGGACAAAGGTTTTAAAAGGGCAAGTGTCCTGATAGATGTGTATCCCTGATACTTATTAAAGGGTTTGATACCAAGTGATAAGTATTATATAGAAGGGTGGATTTCCTGATGATAAAGAGGATTAAGATACCTAACACCCTAGTTCTTAACTATGAAAGAAGTAGTGATAAACAGAGGAACTCTTATAATACCCCTTCATTAATGTTAATAGAGATAGCGTGTAACATGAGTAGAAAGTATGATTATTACTCATTGAGTTCCTTCTTAGCTTTTTACTATCCACGGTGAGGGTACTTGCCAAGCAAGGAAAATGACAGGGATACCTAGTCTTTGATGGTTGGCTTTCAGGCACTAAAAGATACAAGGGGTATAGAGAGGGAAACCAAAGTAGTTAAGATTTAGGTTTAGTAAGGAAACAGGGCATATGAACTATTAGTAATGCAAGCCAAAGTGGTCAAGGACTAACAATTAGTGTGTGAGTGATGTGTATGACTTGATAAAGGCCATGGAAGGGTGCAGTCACCTAGAGTGAGTATCAAATCAAACAAAAACACAGAGATAATGAGAGAAGTAGCCAGAGCACTGCTCTAGGCAAGGAAAGTAAAGTGAGCTGAGAGAAAGACCCAAAAAACCAAGTAGGGTCAAATCAAAGGGGGCATGTGATAAAAGTGTTAGTAATCCACACACATACCATGAGGCATTATGGTCGTGGTCTAGAGATATTAGCTCTTAATAGGTAAGAGAGATAGCCTTAAGAATTGAACCTAAGGGTTCATAGTATAATTTAGTGTTAAGGGGAGATAATGGTGGAGTTCGAGACTCAAGAGTATCAAGCTTGGGTTAGTTACATCTGTTCCCTGTTCCCAAGGTAACAGTGGTACTAGGTCCCATTATTCTAATAACAGGGGGCAATACCAAACATAAAGTATAACTAGAGGAATAACAATAGGGATACATGTCTGGGCACCCTAAATTACCGAATGAGATAGTAAAGTGAGATTAGTAGGTTGAAAAAATGTTAATAAAATAACTCAAGAAAAGTGTGATAAAGGGACATGGGGATGGATAAAAGCACCAAAGTTATAGGTAAGACCCTGGCAATGGTAATGGTCAAAGGATCTCTGGGATAACAAGATAGTAAAAGTAGGGGATTCTTACTAAGCTGATATGGACAAAGTAAGCAAAAGAAGACAAGGTAAAGGTTAGGGTGGTAATTTTGGACCACTAAAGAGTCTAAAGGCCTAAGTAATAGCCTAGGAAATGCTTATAGCTAGCTTAAGAGACCTTAGGAATAAGGAATGTGTTCCAAAGCTTAGTAGGAGATGAGCATGCAAGGGGTTAGAAAAGAATAGCTCAACAATCGAAAGGGGGTTTGGTAGCCAAACCATGTGAATAGTTGCATGAACATTCACATAAACAGTTATATGAACAATGTATGGCACCTTCAGTGCAAAAAGACTGACCTTCATGTGCTAAAAGTGATATTTTCTTCTATTATAGATTTTTCTCTTACAACTTATTCCATCCTGCCCATGACACATCCCAGTGATTAAAGGGCTATAGATATCAATTCCCACTCAATGTTCTAAAGTGGGAATATCAGATGCTCTACCTAAGTGAGAGTGATATTGAGGGAGAAGGAAACACCAAGAAATGATAAGAGCTAGCCTAAGTTAATCACTAGGACTTGGAGCCCCCATAAACCCTAGGGTGAGAAAGAATAACCCATCAATAGAGAGTCAAGAATAGTTAAGGAAAAGATGTTAAAACAACCAATTGTAGAGTTGGAATTTTAAGAGTGACAGGACTAGTAGTTAAGCTAGTCATCAAGGGAAGTAAAGAAAATACATTATAGTGCCACAATGGGATAAATGCCCTCTAAACACGAAGTAAAAAAGAGAAGAAGCAAACTAGAACCAAACGAAAGGTGTAGTTGAGAATGCTCCTAGTATTATAAACCTAAGACATGAGAGAGAGAGAGAGAGAGAGAGAGAGAGAGAGGGAGAAATTAGGAAGAAGAAGAGAAATAAGTGAAAAGTAAGTATAGTAAAAGAAATAATAGTACATAGAGCACTAATTATGTATCATACATCACAAAATTTGAAGGATCAAGGGTCAACTAAGAGACTTCAGGGTGGTAATAAGCACTTTAGTTTGGTGAATTGAATCGTACAAGGAAAGGAAGGCCATTACTACTTTTGATTTATTGTGTTGAACCAAGAAGATGATACGTATGATCTTAGGACCCCTCAATAAGCTCTCCTGAAAATTAGTTTTAACCTATGAGAATGTTGTTTCAAGTCCTTAACACTCTTACCTTAACCTTCATAATTGATGTGCTCCATCATGGCATTCACATAGGCCAATTTCTTACACACTATGAATTAGGCCAAGAATGGGTTGAGAAGCAAGCTAGGCAAGTAAAAAAAAAAGGAAATTAGGCTAGTCATGAAAATAGATATAATCTATTTGGAAGTAAAAGAACTAAACTTAAAAGAGGCCCACTATTGAAGTCCATGTTTAAATAGCTTGGTGGGCTTTAGAATAACACATGGTGGCCTAATATGACTAAAATAGCATATAAAAGTTTAGTGGAGCCAAAAGTGACGTTTTTAAAGTCCTTATGTGATGCGTGCTAAATGTACCAAGTATAAATTCTCTACCTAAACTACTTATATATAGGGTAAGTAGAGGTCGATCCCATAGGGCATGAGTAAATGCAAACAAGAAAACAGATCTTAGAACACAAATAAACAAAAGGAATTTAGAAAACACAAAATAAATGCCTAATCTATCAAATTGAATATGCAAAGTAAAATAAAATGGGGTTTTTAATTTGTCATCACTAAACTACTAAAGCTAAAACTAGGAATGCTAGAATATAAATCTAAAACTAATGACACTAATGAATATAATAAACAACCATATTGCAACAAATTCAGTAGAAGGGTGTATCCACCATGTAACATATATCAATCATTAACTAAAGATGCAAATTTATTTGATTGAGTAATTTGGTTATAGAAGTTAATAACTTCCTTATCTTTCCTTATAGATTAGATTAACGAGGAAGTGCTCTATAATTAATTCCCTACCATCACACTAAATCTAAGACTAGAGTAGCTTATAATTAAGTTTAATTATAGCATTAATCATTAGAAAGATATCCCAAATCAAGGTAACAAACTCATTCAGCATGGTTCATTTAACCTAGACCCTCATCTTTATAATAAAACAAATTATTATGTGTTACTTATAGTTATTATGTACCCAAATTAGATAAATTCAAGCTATTATGTACCCAAATTATCTTAACTTAGCAATATGTCTTCATGCACAATTAATTAGTTGGCCACCCTAACTAACCATATATTCAACATTCATAAAATAAATCAAAAGATAAGTGATACTCAATATAGAATAAATTTGGATTTTATTAAACTCAAATCAAAGTGTCCTGATAACATGTTTCATGGCTTCAAGTATCTTCCTATTGAATTACAAAACTACTCACACATAACTAAGAACATTAAACATAAATAAAGTAAATAAAAGAAGAGAGAAAAACATGCTGCCCTTTATGAATGGAATTTGATCAACTTGAATCTGATGTTGATGATGATGCCACACACTCCAAAGGATGTAGAAGAACTCCACAAGCCAAAAGGATAAAGAAGAAATCGCACCAGCTACTAGATTAAGCATTTGCTACCTTTGAATGCACAATGAGAGAAATTGGCCACTATGAATGGAAGACAATTGAAGAGCTAAAATTTGTATTTTGGACCCTATTATAAAGAAAAATATGTTAACTAAGACTCCAATCTGATTTGCAAGTCCTAGTTATCTTCTGACTTAAAACTCTCTTAAGAATCCTATTTAAAGCAGAAAAACAAGTTAAAAATAACTCTCCTTAAACAGATCTGCCATTTGCACGACTTTAGGGACCCACACGCTTTTATTTTATTTATTTTAGGCTGTAAATAAAATAATTAAATAATTTATTTTGGGCCTTAAATAAAATAATTAAACCCACCAATTAAGGCTCTAACTCCTAGTATCACATAACTCAACATAAAGAGCCCAAACATACTCAATATGTGACCCTCAAAGTAATATGGCTCAATTGCTCTCTTTTTTCATATATGGCCTCAAAATATGCCAATTAAGGTCCATCTAAGCCCATAAGGTCAGATTCATAGTCTAAATAGTGGATCACATACAAGCTCCATTAAGCTGTTCCATGGCTTCAAGTATCTTCCTATTGAATTACAAAACTACTCACACATAACTAAGAACATTAAACATAAATAAAGTAACAAAAGAAGAGAGAAAAACATGCTGCCCTTTATGAATGGAATTTGATCAACTTGAATATGATGTTGATGCTGATGCCACACACTCCAAAGGATGTAGAAGAACTCCACAAGCCAAAAGGATAAAGAAGAAATCGCACCAGCTACTAGATTAAGCATTTGCTACCTTTGAATGCACAATGAGAGAAATTGGCCACTATGAATGGAAGGCAATTGAAGAGCTAAAATTTGTATTTTGGACCCTATTATAAAGAAAAATATGTTAACTAAGACTCCAATCTGATTTGGAAGTCCTAGTTATATTCTGACTTAAAACTCTCTTAAGAATCCTATTTAAAGCAGAAAAACAAGTTAAAAATAACTCTCCTTAAACAGATCTGCCATTTGCACACTTTAGGGACCCACACGCTTTTATTTTATTTATTTTAGGCTTTAAATAAAATAATTAAATAATTTATTTTGGGCCTTAAATAAAATAATTAAACCCACCAATTAAGGCTCTAACTCCTAGTCTCACATAACTCAACATAAAGAGCCCAAACATACTCAATATGTGACCCTCAAAGTAATATGGCTCAATTGCTCTCTTTTTTCATATATGGCCTCAAAATATGTCAATTAAGGTCCATCTAAGCCCATAAGGTCAGATTCATAGTCTAAATAGTGGATCACATACAAGCTCCATTAAGGTTGTCTAAAAAAGCTTAACATGGATTGATGTCTGAATTTGTTTGTTTTTTCACCATTAACCTCTAAACACCATGAATAAGATACCTCTAAGCCTATTTTGTCATTGGTTAAGACCTCATCAAAATCGAAACTCCTTTTGCCTTAAAATGCTTAATGTGTGTTTTGCTTCTTTTTATGCTCAATTCACCTCTTTATGCTTTATAAGCTCTTACATGCTCTTGTAAACACCTAAAAACATAAAAATAAGTATTAACAAGCTAATTGAACAAAAAATAAACCCAAAAGACTAATTATGTAATGATAAATATGTAACATTTTAAGCAACTATCAAATTCCCCCACACTTAGCTTTTGGTCATCCTCGATCAAAACTAACTAGACCTAAAATAATGACTCTATCTAATCTTCCCATAAACATTAGAAACATACACATTATAAGAATGAACAAAATCAAGCTATCAAAGTATCATAAATATCATAAACATATTTACTTAACAAATATTGGAACTTAGCTTAATATAGCAATCTCATAAAAAAGCTAAGCATGCCATAATGGAAGATCCTCACATGGTAGAATAATCACTCTATCTCTTACATGTTTAGGAATTATGTTTACTCTCAAATTCAATTCAAAGAAAATGCACTGCCATAAGCTTGCTTGTCCATCTAATCTCCATTACTTTGATCATATGCATATCATAAATTAGAAAGTTTTTCATTTGGCTAATGGGACTAGGGACAAGGTATGGAACAAAAGATTACTAAGTTACCAAAGAAACTAGCAGAGCATCCCAAACTCATAAGTTCACAATATAAAACAAATACCAAACAGAATTCATCACATTACAAATAAGCTCTTTTTTAGCTTCAAATACCATGAATAAGATACCTCTAAGCTCATTTTGTCATTGGTTAAGCCCTCATCAAAATCGTAGCTCCTTTTGCCTTAAAATGCTTGATGTGTATTTTGCTTCTTTATGTATTCAATTCATCTCTTTATGCTTTATAAGCTCTTACATGCTCTTGTAAACACCTAAAAACATAAAAACAGGCATTGACAAACTAATTAAACAGAAAAATAAAACTCAAAAGACTAATTATGCAATGATAAAGATATGACATTTTAAGTAACTATCAAATTCCCCCACACTTAGCTTTTGGTCGTTCTCAATCAAAACTAACTAGACCTAAAACAATGACTCTATCTAATCTTCCCATAAACATTAGAAACATACACATTATAATCATGAACAAAATCAAGCTATCAAAGTATCATAAATATCATAAACTTATTTACTTAACAAATATTAGAACTTAGCTTAATATAACAATCTCATTAAAAAGTTAAGCATGCTATAATGGAAGATCCTCACATGATAGAATAATCACTCTATCTCTCATGTGTTTACACATTATGTTTACCCTCAAATTCAATTCAATGAAAATGCACTACCATAAGCTTGCTTGTCCATCTAATATCCATTACTTTGATCATATGCATATCATAAACCAGAAGGTCTTTCATTTGGTTATAATGGGACTAAGGACAAGGTATGGAACAAAGAATAAATAAGTTACCAAAGAAACTGGTAGAGCATCCAAAACTCATGAGTTCACAACATAAAAAAAAAAATACCAACTAGAATTCATCACATTACAAACAAGCTATTTTCTAGCTTCAACTTTCTTGTTCACATCTTTTTAATAACAAAAATTATAACAATTGATGTCCTCTCATCATAGGAATGAATGCAAATTCACCTTTTTATTTCTTCATTTTTTTTTAACTTTTTGGTTTTCATTCCATGCTTTTCACTTTACTTTTTAAGTCACAAAAACATTAACTATATACTTTCAAACTCATATCCCCAATTCATTACCACTTTTATAAGATTGCAACCAAAACCCATTCCAAAAGTTTTAAATGCTCTACTAATCCTATGGTTAGGGTTGAAACACATGTTTTACAGGTTAAGACATGTAATGTGGCTTAATGACAAAGAATAGAAATAATGTAGGCTCAAAATTGGCTCACTAAAGGGACAACATTTTGTTATCAAAAGGTTGACAATTTAAGCTGAAGTGGTTACACCTAATTTGCTTTCATCATTTAAATGGATGCATATATTCATGTAATCTCAAAAAGATTTTAAGCAAGTTCTAGAGAAACAAAATCAAGGAATTAATATCCACACAACATAGAAATAGATTAAGATAGATGTTTCAATCATAGGTTTAAAAGCTCACAAAAGTTATTGATCTTCCATATTAGTATATTCAACCTTTCAATTAAATTACCACATAAAGAAAACCTAAGTTACAAGTCAATATATCCATTCTATTTATGCTCTTATCAAAATCGATCAATCCATACTCATAAAATGCGTAAGTTCATCAATCAATGGAAAGAACTTAGAAACACACTAACCTATAATTTTCAAAAGAAAAAAATACTGACTAAATGAACTAAACACCTAAAAACACATAAAAAACCCTCCCCCACACTTAAATCTGACATTATCCCCAATGTAAGTCATCATGCAAAGAAGAGAAACTAAAAACAAGAAAATAAAAAGTAGGGAGATAGAAATCCAAATCTGTTTGATTATTGGGTTACCTCCCAAGCAGCGCATTTGTTCATAGTCTTATGCTCAACTTCAAGCCTTCTTTTTCATCCAACATCAAGGAACTTTAAAATCTCCTCCCACTATTCACCAATGGCAAGCTCTCTTTGTAAAGTGGTCTTGCTTTGTCATTGTAGCTAAGAGCTATATTTAGCTTGTCTTCACCACCTAACTAAAATGTTTGTTGCACTAATAGATCAATAATGTCAACATGACAAATAGAATGCACGTCACTAGGATATCTAATGGCATAAAAAATATTGAAACGCATAATTTCACCATCAAATTTAATAGTGAGTGAACCATCATACACATCAATCTTAGTTCTAGAAGTACTCAAGAATGGTCTTCCTAACAATATAAGTGTAGTATTAGGAGAATTATCATCTTCCATATCCAAAATATAAAAATCAGCAAGGAAAACCAATTCATTGACTTGAACTAAAACATCTTCAATTAACCTATTAAAATATGCATTGGGAAAGTATGTTTCTTTCAAAGGCCCAAGATTCTAAGAAGCATAAATAAATCTAGGTATAACATTTATAGATTCTCCTAAATCTAACATAGCCTTCTCAAATATAGTATTACCAATTTTGCATGGGTGAACGTGCCTAGATCTTTGCATTTCTGAGGTAATTTCTTTTGTATCACAACAAAGACATTCTCCCCCACACTTACCTTTTCATTACCTTTTAGCTTTCTTTTGGATGTGCATAGCTCTTTGAGAAATTTTGCATATCTTGGCACTTGCTTAATTGCATCCAAAAGAGGTATGTTGATCTCCACCTTCCTGAACATATCCAAAATCTCGTTCTCTTGCTCTTGCTTCTTTGCCTGTGCAAACCTCCTAGGAAAGGGAGGTATAAGCTTATAAATTGAGAGGGGTATAAAAGGACTTACCTTTGAATAGGCTTCTGCCTATTGCTCTTCTTCCTCATTTTTGTCAACCACTTTTTCTTTTTTAACTCTATGGTTGACCTTTTGTTTAGCTAGAGTCTCTTTGCTTAGGGTTTCCACTTCCTTGCCACTTCTCAATAATGCATTTTCTTTAAGGTTTTTAATTGTTTGAGAATGAAGCTTACCAAATGCGTGTGCTTCCAACTTGTTAGCTGATGTGGCAAAGTGGCTTTTTTTATTCTTCCAATTCTAGATACTTACCCTTGTCTCTTTCTGAAAATTCATAGTAGAAGAGATTTGACAATATCCTCTAAAGACATATCTTGATCTTGAGCTGCTGGTTATGGTTGTCTCTGATGTTGAGGTTGCACTTGGTTGAAACCAGGGTTCAGTTAGGAAAAGTGCTCCTTTATGTTTGATTGTCATAGCTAAGGTTAGGATGATCTCTTCAACCTTGATTGTATGTGTTTGCATAAGGAACATACTTCCTTTGTGGTGGACTAGGAAATCCTCCAATTGCATTTACATGCTCAATTGAATCCTTTTACAATGTGGAACACATATTAGTTGGATGTCCTTGTGCTAAACATATACCACATGTCTTCACTTATTATACATGCCCTATAACCAACTAGCTAACAAAGAAGTCAAATTAGCTATTTGTGTCACACCTTACCCCTCTGTAAGGCATAACATGATCTCGTAGAATACCTAATGAACTACCGAATTTCATCTACCGATAACTCATTAAGTACCCTACAAGGGATTTTAAAACAATTTTCTTACTTTTGTTAAGTGGTGAGCATTTGCTAGTTGGTATCAAACATTTAATTTAAGTTGGAAGCTAGATGAAATTTTTGGCGCATTTTATTTTTTCGCAAATTTTATAAAAATTTTAGCAGAGTTTCGTTTGTATTTTGAGAAAACAGTTCTTCAAATCCCTGTAAAAAGTACTTCCAATAATTTTCTCAACAACTTCTTCAACTCACAATCAATCTCAACCAATTTCACAAGTTCAAAATTCAACAATCCTCAAGATACTGTCAATCAATTTCATACATTCATATTTCTTTGAAGATAAAAAATTTATATATACATCATACTAAAATTTACATTAAGAAAATCCAAACTAAAATTTATTACAAATTTTATATAAATTTTGTACAAGCTGCTCAAGACCTATTTTCACATGTCCATATATTTATGTGTAATACATACATCAAAATAAATATTTATAGTCGAGGTATAAATTATACCCGATAGCTTCAAGGTAAGTAGCTCCCCTATCCTCAGCAGCTCAATCTGCTGCTCCTCTAGTCTCTATATCTGCGACAGCAATAACAACTATCGTTGAGTACTAGGACTCAGTGGTGCACAACATACAAAAATAATCTTTATGCAGAATTTAAATCACATTTATTCAAAAATTGGACTAAACATGAGAGTTAAACACAAAACATGAATTATGAGATTTTATTCCAAACAATTTCATTTCGAAGTATCAAAACACATTTCATAAAATCCAAAGTTATATCATGTCATTCGAAACAAATATAATCTCAATAGCCAGAGGCTAAGGAGAAGTCACATCACAAGGCTAGCTAGCTCAAATTGTAACACCCCTCACCCGACTACAGTGTAGCCGAGCAAAGTGTGCTACATTCGGTGCCGGAGCACCCTATCTTATCTTACTTTATTCCTTTCATAATTTGATCTCATTATATTTTAATATTAATTATTTTTCGTCGGAGAAACCAGCGGAGTTTCCTCTATTTTATTACCAGTTGACGTATTTTACTATTTACCTGTTTGAAAATTTCAATAATATTTCCAAAATAAAATCTTATCCATGCTAATCATAATTATCTCATCAATCATTCTCATAATTTTCTCATATTTCAAATCTTATCCATACATTTCAATTTCATAATCATTTCCATACATTTCCATTCATACTCAATTCATATGTAAACATTCTCAAATTCAATGAGCAAAATTTTCAAATTTCCTTAATTTACATAATTTACAAAATAATTACAAAATTTCATAATTTACATGATGTATAAACTAATTACATATGAAAGAGCTAATTTATTAATTTACATCACATTTATATTAATTACCTATTCCTAATCTAAATTATAATGCAATATCTAGCATTTTATATAAAATACAAAATATGATCTATATGGGCCCTATCTACATGCATTGCTGAGGAGGTGACAACCTTGAATACTTGAATACTTATGAGATCAAAACTCCCAAAATTCCCAGTCAAACGTCCATTGGGTTCTAGCTTCAGTACCTACGCGAAGGAAACAATTCCATCGCGCTAAGCATTGCTGCTTAGTGGTGCAATAATAGAAAAAGAAAATAAAATATACAAATAAAGAAAGAACGAAGCATAATTTGAATATTTAAGAATCTGTTTAATTTAATACAATGTGTCTAATATTAATTATCTTTTGTTCTCATTTGTTTCGCTTTGGAAGCGTTTAATTCCGAAATTCACAGTGATAATGTACAACATACAGAATTAATAAAAATACTTAGTTTATATTTATATGGCAATAGAAGGTACATTTAAAATATTTAGTTAAGTTATACCTATTTTTGCAACTCTTTTATCATTTTACTTAACAATTTTTTTTTATGTGGTTTGGATCATTTCATAATTCTAACTAATTCTTTTGAAGTCTTATTAACTCATTTATTTGATTTCTAATATTTTTAATTACTAATAGTCTTAATTTATTTCAATAAATTACACTGCCCAAGTAACCTCTGACAGTGACTAAATCTGGATAACGGGTCATTGTACTTTGGACACCGCGGTGCCTCGGCCGTCATACCATGGGACGCAGAACGTCAACCACGTATGCAGTCAGTATGGCTAAAAAGCCATGATATCACATAATTGGGCATAAAAGCCATGAATACGGGCATAAAAGCCATGAATACGGGCATAAAGCCATGAATACGGGCATAAAGCCTTTCGCAGTACTGCTAAAATAATACCCTATTGGCATGCCAATCTATCCAATCTGACACACGTGTCTAGGCAATACAAGGGCACATAATATCATTAAATATTAATATATTGTGTTTTATGAATTCATTATTTCATGAGAAATTTTAATTATAATTCATACATTCATTTGATCATTTATATGATCACAATTCACATCAATTATCCTTTTATACCATTGTACTCAAAATACTTCTCCTTTCTATAATAATGAGAACTAATGTCTCATTCATACATTAATATAGTTCATTTATTCATTTATTATGTTATTCTTATTGATCACAATTCTAAACAATGGTTCACATGTACCATTGTATTCAAAACATTTTCCTTTCTCATTTATACATTTAAGAATCTACTTATGTAGTCACAATTTTATATTTCAAGTTGAGTTATTAATATTTTATGAATTCCATTTGTGATGGGCATATAAGCCCTAACTATCTATTCACATCAATTAGGTGACTTATTTTTCATGTTTCAAGTAATCCATGAATATTTCATGGATTTCAAATTTATGGTCTTAATTTCCTTTTAACAATTTTGACTAAGATACATAGTCCACATTTGTCATACAATTCTAAGCATTTAAGCTTAGAATTGGTTCTAGGTCTTCATCTTAGTTTGTTACTCATTTTAATTATTATTCACCTTACTAGTCAACCAAAATGTTGACTTTTTCATACTTAAGGGACATGTTAATTCTAATTACACCAAGATCCCACATTTTGAGTTTTACATTTGCTAGTATTAATTGCCAATTGCAATTTAAAGTCCCCTAGATGCATTTCTAATTTCAAATTTTGAATTTTAAGTTTTGGTGTCACTATTCACCTCATTGGTCAACAAAAATGTTGACTTTTGGATAGAAAATAGGTGTATTGGTTTTAACACCCCAAACATACCACATTTTGTATTTAAAACTTGTTGGAATTGATTGCCATTACCATTTCTATGCTTAAAACCAAGAGGGCAGAATTTTCAATTTTTGAAGCCTAACTTTACTGTTCCATTAAGCCCTGTTGCAGTGGGAATTTGAGGAAATGGTAAACATGAAAGTTGTTCCTTATTTTGTCTAGTTAAATTTCCTTTTTTGAATCACTCCATTTGGAGTTTTTTATCTCTAGATATGGTCCAAAAACCACAGCTGGACGGATTGCCAAAACTGCAGAATTACCAAATCTACAGTAACATGAACAGTGACTGTGACTGCCATTTGGGTTAGGTTCTGGCCATAATTTGGGGTAGGTTTCTTCATGAAAGTTGTTTTTCTATGTCTTATCTTGTTGCTGTAAAAATTTCAGGTCAATTGACCATATCTACAGTGAGTTATGGCCAAATGAATAGTACTGTTCATTTGGTCATTCTGCAGAATCAGTTTGCAGGGTATCCGGATTGGGGCCAATTTTTGGTCCTCTTGCTTTGGTCTTTTGGGCATGATTTCTTCAGCAAAAATGTGCCATTATGTGTCTAGTTTCATGTCCAATTGGCCAAATACCAATTGATTCTACAATTCAAGTTATGGCTGCTCAAACCTGCTGGACTCATGTCCAAATCTGCAGGTCACCATTGGGCAGCATACCATTTCATTTCCAATACCACAATGGTCTCCAATTTAAGGTCAAAATTCATCAAATGGTCACTAATTGACCATTAGAAATCCAATTAACCATTCAAACACAATATCTCCAATTTTCATACTAACCCTAATTGATCAAATCTCATTCTCATACAAACTCAAAAAGATTCAACTCCATTCAACTCCAATTCATATGTATACATTAATTGACATTAATATACAAACTTAATTGCAATTAAACCATCAAAACCCTAACCCTCTCTTGGCTGCCACAATTCATACATACTCCTACATAAGTGTTTTATTCAATTTCTTAACAATTTCTCATTCACTTGAACTTTCTAACATGGAATAAAAAGAAAAATGTAAGAGTTAGCACTAACCTTTTTTTTTTAGCAGAATTTTCCCAAGCAATTCCTTCACTTTCTTGGCTTTTCTTGGCTGCTAAACACTCCTACAAGGTGTGGGGTAAATTTTTATTGAAGGGATCTAGGGTTTTTGGTGCAAGATAAGCAAGGTTTCCAAGCTTGGAAGCTTGAACTATGGTGGAAACCCTCTCATCTCTCTCTCTACGTTGTGGCTGCCAAAGGATGAAGATGGGAGTGCAGATTGGTCTTGCATTTTGTCTCTTTTTAATTAGTTTTTATCCCTTTTAATTAGTTTGTCAAGTTGTGATTGGGTGGGGGCATGTTAATGACATCATGTGATGTCATAATTCCCAATTTCTTTTATTTTTCTTTTCTTTTTTTTTCTACTCATTTTCAATTCAATTTTTAACAATATTTATTTATATTTTAGATCATAATAATTATTTACTTAACTGGACAAGTCGGCCAAAAATCATCTCTGAAGACGAAATGACCAAAATGCCCTCCGTTTGGCTTAACGGGTCAAAATTGTCTATACCGATTGAAAAAATTTTCTAAATATTTTCTTGGCATTCTAATGCCATAGGAACCTCAATGACCCTTCTCTGGAGTCCCAAAAATTATTTTATGAATTTTTCCCCGGGTCTAGGGCTCCTCGTTGCGAGAACCGCAACTTCCCTCTGGTTACCCATCGCTTGGGCACCGGCTCGTTTAACTTGGTTGTATTTTATTTCTAAAATTTTTCCTAAATTTTTCTTATTAATATTTGAGTTAATTATGGTTCCTGACTTTAGTTTAAATATTTTTTCGGACGTTCTAGCTGTCCGGACTGACACCGGTCACCGAAACAGTAGAATATACGGAGTTGCTACCGGGAGGGTCTTACAACTCTTCCCCTCTAATTTAAATTTCGCCCTCGAAATTTACTGGGTGTTTTAGGTTCTGAGATAATTCTTTTACCTTTCTATTACTCCATCTGTCTACTTCTTTTGTATATATGGTACTATTTAGTTTTTTTTTTTTTTGAATCTATTATTATACACTTAGGCATATCATAAAGGAAATACTTTACCTCAAATTCACATTTGGGGCTTCTTGCTCCTCTCTGGCTTGGGTGACATTTGGAAGTGGTGTTACTGTGTACTTGGTCCTTCCATGGCCTCTGTCTGGGTCCGTGGTAAATTCCTCTTAGGACAATCTTTCAGACGATGGTCTATGGCCCCACATCTAAAACAGGCTCTAGTCAATCCCCTACATTCACCTTTATGCCACTTGTTACAATGGCCACATTTTCTTGCTAATCCTGGCGCACTCACTACTAGTGTTTCTGGTTGATCTCTTCTGGGTATAGGCACAGTCCGGATCTCCTACTTTGATCAAATGTCTGACTTAATTGTTCTCTCAGCCTCTTATTACTAGACTGTCCAAATTTCCTCTTTTGCTGATCACCTCTCCTCTTTTGTTCCTCTTCATGAACACAGCTAATATATTTCTTTCTGAACTCTATCAGAAAGAATTCCCAAGTTACGTCGGCTGGTTGCACTGCCTTGGTTACAACATCCCACCACCGATATGCAGCTTCTTGTAACAATGAAACTGCACACTCCAAACTCTGTTCTGGTGTGCAATGGAGCTGCTGCAGGGCTCTTTTAGTCCTTTCTAACTAATACTCAGTAGCTGAAGAATCGTCTTTCTTTCTACCATTGAAATCTACAGCTCCATATTTCCTAATTTTTCCTAGAGGTGATTTCATTGAGCGGTGGTGGAATAACTTGATCATCTGTCCGAAGAATTCAGTCATCTGCTCAAACAAGGCCTGTTAGGGTTGTACAGGCACCTCTTGCACTGGTGGAGCAGGATCTCCTCGATTTCCAATATCACTCCCAATCGGAATGCGGCTTACTATTTCTTCTTCTACTGCCCTCTGCGATTCTGAGTCCATACCTTAACGTAAAATAACCAAGAAAATAGATTTGCATCAGTGTCACCTATGAATGCAATGCATGATATGCAATCTATCTAGGTCCAGAAACGCCTAAACCGCGCCCTGATACCAATAAATGTAACACCCCTCACCCGACTACAGTGTAGCCGAGCAAAGTGTGCTACATTCGGTGCCGGAGCACCCTATCTTATCTTACTTTATTCCTTTCATAATTTGATCTCATTATATTTTAATATTAATTATTTTTCGTCGGAGAAACCAGCGGAGTTTCCCCTATTTTATTACCAGTTGACGTATTTTACTATTTACCTGTTTGAAAATTTCAATAATATTTTCAAAATAAAATCTTATCCATGCTAATCATAATTATCTCATCAATCATTCTCATAATTTTCTCATATTTCAAATCTCATCCATACATTTCAATTTCATAATCATTTCCATACATTTTCATTCATACTCAATTCATATGTAAACATTCTCAAATTCAATGAGCAAAATTTTCAAATTTCCTTAATTTACATAATTTACAAAATAATTACAAAATTTCATAATTTACATGATGTATAAACTAATTACATATGAAAGAGCTAATTTATTAATTTATATCACATTTATATTAATTACCTATTCCTAATCTACATTATAATGCAATATCTAGCATTTTATACAAAATACAAAATATGATCTATATGGGCCCTATCTACATGCATTGCTGAGGAGGTGACAACCTTGAATACTTCAGATACTTCCGCAGATCAAAACTCCCAAAATTCCTAGTCAAACGTCCATTGGGTTCTAGCTTCAGTACTTGCGCGAAGGAAACAATTCCATCGCGCTAAGCATTGCTGCTTAGTGGTGCAATAATAGAAAAAGAAAATAAAATATACAAATAAAGAAAGAACGAAGCATAATTTGAATATTTAAGAATCTGTTTAATTTAATACAATGTGTCTAATATTAATTATCTTTTGTTCTCATTTGTTTCGCTTTGGAAGCGTTTAATTCCGAAATTCACAGTGATAATGTACAACATACAGAATTAATAAAAATACTCAGTTTATATTTATATGGCAATAGAAGGTACATTTAAAATATTTAGTTAAGTTATACCTATTTTTGCAACTCTTTTATCATTTTACTTAACAATTTTTTTTTATGTGGTTTGGATCATTTCATAATTCTAACTAATTCTTTTGAAGTCTTATTAACTCATTTATTTGATTTCTAATATTTTTAATTACTAATAGTCTTAATTTATTTCAATAAATTACACTGCCCAAGTAACCTACGACAGGCTGACTAAACTGGATAACGGGTCATTGGCACTGGACACCGCGGTGCCTCGGGCCGTCATACCATGGGACGCAGAACGTCAACCACGTATGCAGTCAGTATGGCTAAAAAGCCATGATATCACATAATTGGGCATAAAAGCCATGAATACGGGCATAAAAGCCATGAATACGGGCATAAAGCCATGAATACAGGCATAAAGCCTTTCGCAGTACTGCTAAAACAATACCCTATTGGCATGCCAATCTATCCAATCTGACACACGTGTCTAGGCAATACAAGGGCACATAATATCATTAAATATTAATATATTGTGTTTTATGAATTCATTATTTCATGAGAAATTTCAATTATAATTCATACATTCATTTGATCATTTATATGATCACAATTCACATCAATTATCCTTTTATACCTTTGTACTCAAAATACTTCTCCTTTCTATAATAATGAGAACTAATGTCTCATTCATACATTAATATAGTTCATTTATTCATTCATTATGTTATTCTTATTGATCACAATTCTAAACAATGGTTCACATATACCATTGTATTCAAAACATTTTCCTTTCTCATTTATACATTTAAGAATCTACTTATGTAGTCACAATTTTATATTTCAAGTTGAGTTATTAATATTTTATGAATTCCATTTGTGATGGGCATATAAGCCCTAACTATCTATTCACATCAATTAGGTGACTTATTTTTCATGTTTCAAGTAATCCATGAATATTTCATGGATTTCAAATTTATGGTCTTAATTTCCTTTTAACAATTTTGACTAAGATACATAGTCCACATTTGTCATACAATTCTAAGCATTTAAGCTTAGAATTGGTTCTAGGTCTTCATCTTAGTTTGTTACTCATTTTGATTACTATTCACCTTACTAGTCAACCAAAATGTTGACTTTTTCATACTTAAGGGATATATTAATTCTAATTACACCAAGATCCCACATTTTGAGTTTTACATTTGCTAGTATTAATTGCCAATTGCAATTTAAAGTCCCCTAGATGCATTTCTAATTTCAAATTTTGAATTTCAAGTTTTGGTGTCACTATTCACCTCATTGGTCAACAAAAATGTTGACTTTTGGATAGAAAATAGGTGTATTGGTTTTAACACCCCAAACATACCACATTTTGTATTTAAAACTTGTTGGAATTGATTGCCATTACCATTTCTATGCTTAAAACCAAGAGGGTAGAATTTTCAATTTTTGAAGCCTAACTTTACTATTCCATTAAGCCCTGTTGTAGTGGGAATTTGAGGAAATGGTAAACATGAAAGTTGTTCCTTATTTTGTCTAGTTGAATTTCCTTTTTTGAATCACTCCATTTGGAGTTTCTTAGCTCTAGATATGGTCCAAAAACCACAGCTGGCCGGATTGCCAAAACTGCAGAATTACCAAATCTACAGTAACATGAACAGTGACTGTGACTGCCATTTGGGTTAGGTTCTGGCCATAATTTGGGGTAGGTTTCTTCATGAAAGTTGTTTGTCTATGTCTTTTCTTGTTGCTGCAAAAAGTTCAGGTCAATTGACCATATCTACAGTGAGGTATGGTTACTGTTCATTTGGTCATTCTGCACAATCAATTTGCAGGGTATCCGAATTGGGGCCAATTTTTGGTCATCTTGCTTTGGTCTTTTGGGCATGATTTCTTCAGCAAAAATGTGCCATTATGTGTCTAGTTTCATGTCCAAAAACTTGTTGGTTTTGGTCATTTGTTTAAAGCTTAGGTCATTTTGGCAAAATTACCAATTTTTGGTTTTGGTTCTCCAAAGTTGCACTGTTTCATTAGTCGGTCTACTGTTGGAATTTGACAAAACTTCCTTCATAGAAAATGTTCCTTATTGTATTAAGTGTATTCTCATTTTTGGATCACCTCAATCGGAGTTTTGTAGCTCAAGTTATGGCCAAAATAAGTTTACTGTTCATGTGCCTTTATTCATCTTGCATTTTGGGTTCTGGCAGATTTTGGTCCAACTTTGGTCAGTAATTTGATTAAGTTAAGTTCATAATTTGGTCCAAATTTCTTCATATGAAATGTTCTACTATGTCTTATGTTTCCATCGGTTCAAGAATCGCCTAAATCCGAGTTTTCTAGAGGGAGTTATAGCCATCCAAACATTGCTGCTCAAATGGAAATTCTGGAAATCTCAGTACAATAAATTTCACTTTGCTCAATGATTTGATTAGGTTAATGACATAATTTGGATTGGTGTACTTCATGAAAGTTTTAGATCTATATCTTATCTAATTACGGTTAAAATTTCAGATCAATTTGATCTACCTAGCTCGAGTTATGACCAAATGAACAGTTACTGTTCATTTGGTCAGTTTGGTGCAGTGGCAGCCTGCTATCAACTCACTTTGGTCAATTGTTTCACCAAGTTTTGGTCAGTTTTTGGCTATGGTTCCTTAATGAAAATTGTGCTCTTTTATGTCTATTTTCATCTCCAATTGGTGGCATATCAATTGGACTTGTAAAATTTGAGTTTTGGTCATTCAAAGTGGGTTTGGTCATGCTGCCAGCAGCATGACCATTGACCTACGAATTTGGTTTAGTTTTCTATCATTCCCACACAAGTTATTTGGTCATAATTGACCATTATTTCACTTCACAATAGGTCCAAGATATCATTTATGCATTTCTCCAAAATTTTGCCTCAAAACCCTAACATTCAAACCCTAGCTCTTCCATCTCATGCATTAAATCACAACTAGTGCACTTAACCTTAACCATTCACTAATCAAAGCTTTTAAACTTATTCTAATGCATCAAATTCATGTAAATCATACTCCTCTCAAGCTACCCAAATTTCAGTTTGGTCCTTCTCCCATGTTTTTATTTCATTTCATAACTTCTAAGCTCATGTCAACCATTGCATATGCATTTAAAGAAGTAATATAATGAGTTAACACACTAACCTTTCTTAAATCTTCAAAACCCTAACTTTTGTTCTTCTTTCTTTCTTTCTTTCTTGCTCAATCCTCTTCTCAAGTTGCCTAGATAAGCTTTAACTATGGTGGCTAATTTTTCTATGGTGAAATTTTATGATATACAAGCTCAAAATTGAGCTTTAATGGAGTTTGTGGAGATGGAGAGTTAAGAAAAAGAGAGAGATGAGAGAGGAGATGAAGGTTGATGGAAATGAAGAAGAAAAAAACCAATTTCTTTTCTTTTTATTTTGCTTATGGAAGACCACAAAGTCACAATTTAATAATTCATTTAAATAAATTCTTTTATGACATCACCTTTGACTTTTCTAACTTCTTTCTTTTCTTTTTTTTTTTTTCTATTAGTTCTTTAATTTAATTCTCGATTCCAAAATTTTATTTTATCCGATTTTATTTGTGATTAGGTCGAGTCACTCTGGTCAATTGACCAAATTGCCCCTCGCCGGTTCATCCCGGTTTGTAAATAATCCAATATTTCTTCCGGCTCCCTGACCTAATTATTTGACTGGCTTAACAGTTCTTTTGCGTGATTTTCTCTTTTCCACTGTGTTCATAAGGGTCCCAAGGACCGCAGCGTCACTTTTTACGGTTCAAAATTTGAGTTTAAAACGACTTCGCAATCGTTCCCGAGGAGGTCACTCATCGTTGTGACTCTCGGCTCGTTTAACCTCTTATGTTATGTTTTTCTTATTTATAGTTAACTAACTAAACATTACTAATTATTTTTGTTTATGGGTTCTCAAGTTGTCTTAGGTGTGGCTCTAATCACAATAATTGTCCGAACCGACACCGGTCACCGGAACAGTGAAATCTACCAGGCTATGCAACGGGGGTGTTACAATTCTCCCCCCCTTAAATAAATTTCGTCTCGAAATTTTTACCTGGTATCAATCTCTGAACAACTGTGGGTGTTGTCTCCTCATGTCCTCCTCTCGTTCCCAAGTAGCTTCTTGGCCCGAATGATGGTTCCACAGCACTTTTACCAATGGTATCTGCTTGTTTCGTAGCTGCTTCACCTCATAAGCCAGAATTTGTATGGGCTCTTCTTCATATGTGAGGTCTGGATTCACTTCAATTTCTTGTACTGATAGTACATGAGATGGGTCTGATTGATACCTCCTCAACATCGATACATGGAAGACATTATGTATCTTTTCCAACTCTGGAGGTAGTGCCAACCGATATGCCAAAGGACCCACTCTTTCCAGAACCTCATATGGCCCGATAAAACGAGGACTTAGTTTCCCCTTCCTGCCGAATCTCATAGTCCTCTTCCAAGGAGAAACTTTGAGGAAAACTTTCTCACCCACTGCATACTGAATATCTCTTCTCTTCAGATCAATGTAGGACTTCTGACGGTCTGATGCAGTCTTAAGTCGACCTCTGATCACCCTGATCTTCTCCTCATCACTGAACAATTTCGGGTCCAATCATCTTTCTTTCACCCACGTCATCCCAACACAACGGGGTTCTACATTTTTTGCCATACAAAGCTTCATATGGAGGCATCCCAATGCTTGACTGGTAGCTGTTGTTGTAAGCAAACTCAATCAAAGGCAAGTGCGTATCCCAACTACCCTCAAACTCAATCACACAAGCCCGTAGCATGTCCGCCAAGATCTGAATTACTCTCTCAGACTGGCCATCTGTCTGTGGGTGGAATGCAGTACTAAAGTTCAATCTAGTTCCTAGGGCTCTCTGAAGACTACCCCAGAATCTAGAAGTGAACCTAGGATCTCTGTCTGATATGATAGATACTGGCACTCCATGTAGTCTCACAATCTCATCAATGTATAACTTGGCCAATCTTTCTAAACTGTAGTCCATCCGAACTGGCAGAAAATGAGCAGATTTAGTTAGTCTGTCAACAATAACCCAAATTGCATCATGACTCTTCTGTGTCCTCGGAAGTCCCATTACAAAATCCATCGTTATTCTTTCCCATTTCCATTCTGGTACTGGTAGTGGATGTAATAACCCAGCGGGTACTTAATGCTCTGCCTTTACTTGCTGGCAAGTTTGGCATTTGGATACAAACTCTGTCACATCTCTTTTCATACCCATCCACCAGTAATGCTCCTTTAGCCCTCTATACATTTTTGTGCCACCAGGGGGCATGGCAAAAGGAGACTCATGTGCTTCCTTCAAAATGATCTGCCTCAAATCAACATCATTAGGAACACATATTCTGCCCTGGTGTAGCAATAGACCATCATCTCTGATTGAGAATTCTGGTTTCTTGCCCTGTCGGACTTCTTCCATCAACTTCTGATACTTCTGATCATTCTGAGCAGCCATTCTTATCTGATCAATCAACACTGGCTGTACATGCCATGTAATCGCTGTCCCCTCATCATTAATCAGAACCGGCATGTAATGATCTCAACTCATGTACCAAAGACAAAGGAGTAACCCGTAAACTTGCCATAGTCTTGCGACTTAAGGCGTCAGCCACAACATTAGCTTTCCCTGGCTGATAGTCTATCAGACAGTCATAGTCTTTTATCAACTCTAACCATCTCCTCTGTCTCAAATTCAGCTCTTTTTGGGTGCCCAAATACTTCAAACTCTTATGATCTGTGTAGATGTAGCACTTCTCCCCATACAAATAATGTCTCCAGATCTTAAGAGCAAACACAATGGCTGCAAGCTCCAAATCATGTGTCGGATAATTCCTCTCATGCGGTTTTAGCTGGCGTGATGCATAGGCAATGACATTTCGATCTTGCATCAACACACAACCTAACCCATTGTGAGAAGCATCGCTATAAATTGTATACTCTTTACCCGGAGTAGGTAAAGTCAGGACTGGAGCCTCTGTCAAACATCTTTTCAACTCATCAAAACTTTGCTGGCATTTGTCCGTCCACTGAAATTTCACATCTTTTCTAAGCAGCTTGGTCAATGGAGATGCCAACATGGAGAATCCCTTCACAAATCGACGGTAGTATCCAGCTAAACCCAGAAAACTACGAATTTCTGTGACATTTCTGGGTGGCCTCCAATTAAGGACAGCTTCAATCTTACTTGGATCTACCTTGATACCCTCTTCTGATACTACATGCCCCAAGAAAGATATTTCCTTCAGCCAAAATTCACACTTCGACAATTTGGCATATAGCTGTTTCTCCCTCAAAATCTGCAGTACAATCCGCATATGTCTATCATGCTCTTCTACATTCCTCGAATAGACCAATATATCATCTATGAATACCACAACAAACTGGTCGAGATATGGTCTGAAAATAGTGTTCATCACATCCATAAAAGCAGCCGGAGCATTAGTTAACCCAAATGGCATAACTAGGAACTCATAATGGCCATAGCGGGTTCTGAAGGCAGTTTTAGGAATACTTTGCTCTTGTACCTTCTGCTGATAATAACCTGATCTCAGGTCAATTTTGGAGAACACAACTGCACCCCTCAACTGATCAAACAAGTCATCAATGCGGGGCAATGGATATCTATTCTTTATCGTCACCTTATTCAACTGTCGGTAATCAATGCATAACCGGAGAGTGCCATCCTTCTTCTTTACGAACAACACTGGCGCTCCCCAAGGTGACACACTAGGGCGGATAAAGCCCTTGTCAAGCAATTCTTGCAACTGCACTTTAAACTCTTTCAATTCTGCAGGTGCCATTCTATATGGCGTTATGGAGTTTGGGTCCACACCAGGCATAACATCAATCTCAAACTTCACCTCTCTTTCTGGAGGTAATCCTGGCAATTCATCAGGAAACACATCCGGAAAGTCACATACCGTAGGGATGTCCCTTAGTGCTGGACTCCCCACCTGGGTGTCTATCACATGTGCCAAGTATGCTTCACACCCCTTTTTGATCATCCTTCTGGCTAGTGTAACCGAAATGATGTTTGATGGCAGTAAATGCCTCTCCCGTGTATTACCACATCACCGTATAAAGGGAGACCAAAAGTGACTGTCTTCAGTCTACAGTCAATCATGGCGTGATGCCTGGCTAACCAATCCATGCCCAAGATGATATCATACTCTTTGAAGGGCATTTCAATCAAGTCGGACAGGAAAACATGTCCTTGGATCACCAAAGGACAGTCTCTATAAATTCTGTTGACCCGGACCTCTTGTCCTAATGGACTAGTTACTAGCACTTCAAAACCCATTTGCACACATGGAACAGCAAGTGAACTGACTATGCTAGCACTAACATATGAATGGGTTGAACCTGGATCAAACAATACAAATACATCTTGACCAGAGATAGAGAATGTACCAGCTACCACATCAGAAGTCTCAGCTTCTTCTCGCTGTTTCATTGCGTAGATTCTGGTTGAAGCACTTCCTTGTCCTGACTGACCAATTGTGCCCTGACTACCTGAAGTAGTGCCTCTACCTCTGCCTCTTCCTCTACCAACAGACTGTGAACCTCTGGGAGCAGGACTCTGAATAGATCCCTCGGCAGTAGTAGGAGTTGGACCGTATCTCGGAGCACTAGTACAGTCTCTTGCTAAATGACCCTTACCTCCGCAGTTAAAACAAGCTCCAGTGGCCCAATAACACTCCCCCCCATGAATCTTGCCACAAGTCTCACAGGGGCGGGCAGAATGTGAACCCCTGCTCGACTGCTGACCAGACCTAGGGGGTCTCTGTCCGGAGAATCTGCCTCTACTAAATCTTCCACCTCAACCCCTGCTGGGTCCACTAAACTTCTTTCTCTTTCCTGAGGTAGCACCAGAACTCTGTTCAATTGATTTTTCCCCCTTGTCTTTTTCTAATTTCTCGACTTTTTCCTTCATTGGGTTTGCTTCTGCTTCAACTCTCTCCAGTTCAAGTGCTTGAGACATAAGTTCTGAGAAGTTGCTGTGTCGAAATCCCACAACTTGCATCCTTATGCTGGGCTTCAAACCCGTTTCAAATCTCTTGCATCTTGCTTTACTGGTAGTAAGGAGACTCTCCGCATAGTGACTCAGGCGGGAGAACTCCCTCTCATACTCTGCCACTGATCGATTTCCTTATTTCAAACTAAAAAATTCTTGCAATTTCTGATCAACATATGCGTCTGGGATGTATTTCTGTCTGAACTCTCTGATGAAGTCATCCCAGGTTAGCACTGGTGATTCTGCTAAGCTGTGGGGGATGGTCTTCCACCAATCATATGCATCCTTGCGATGGCGACACGAATATTCGAACTTCAACTCATCCGGCGGTGCAATTTCTTAAACACTCTGTCCATTCTTTCAAGCCATTGCTCTGCCTCTAAAGGGTTCACTGTACCCTTAAATTCTGCAGCCCCATACTTCAATAATTTATCATATTGTTTGGTGGAGGCGATATCGTGTCACTGTGGTTGGGGTGGAGCTTGAGCAGCATACTGACCATTTTTGTCAAACATCGCGACCATCTGTGTGCGGTGTGCAGAAATCGTGGCATTTGTGGGTGGTGCTTGACCCATCGACATTCGTAAAGTCGGGCTTCTCCTTGTGCCTCGGCTTCAACAAATCGCCGATCGAGCGATCCCCTTCTTCCATTTCATCAAGTTAGGTATCTCTGAACAAGTAACACATGGAGATTTCCCTCCGTTAGTTCATATTCATGATGTAATGCACTGTATGTAACAATTATGGACATTGAGCAGTTGTACTTAACAAGAAAGACACAAATTTATATGTTAAAACATACTTCAAAAATTTGCTCTGATACCACTAAAACATGTCACACCTTACCCCTCTGTAAGGCATAACATGATCCCGTAGAATACCTAATGAACTACCGAACTTCACCTACCGATAACTCATTAAGTACCCTACAAGGGATTTTAAAATAATTTTCTTATTTTTGATAAGTGGTGAGCATTTTCTAATAGGCATTTAAAACATTTAGTTGAAATTAAAACTAATTAATATTTTTGGCCATTTTAGTTTTCCGCAAATCTTATAAAAATTTTGACAGAGTTTCCTCTGTATTTTGAGAAAACCGTTCTTCAAATACCTGAAATAAAAGCACTTCCAATAATTATCTAACCACTGCTTCAAATTCATACTCAATCTCAACCAATTTCTCAAAATTCACAAGTTCAAAAATTCTCAAAATACTGTCTATCAATATCATTTATTCATATTCCATTCAAGATAAACAATTTATATATTCATCATACTAAAATTTACATTCAAAAAGTCCAAATTAAAATTTATTACAACTTTTATACAAACTTTGTACAAGCTGCTCAAGACCCATGTACATGTCCATACATTTATGTGCAATATATACATCAAAAGAAATATTTACAGTTAGGGTATAAATTATACCCAAAACTTTAGGTCAGTAGCTTCTCACACCTCAAGACTCGTCTGCTGCTCCTCTAGTCTCTGTATCTGATAAAGAATAAAGCTATCACGAGTACTAGGACTCGATGGTGCACAATATACTAAAATAATCTTTATGCAAAACTTAAAGCACATTCATTCAAAAATTTGGCTAAACATGAAAATTAAATACAATCATGCATTGTAAGATTTTACATGTAAACCAAGTTCATTTCAAAGTATCAAAACACATTTCATAAAACCCACAGTTAGATCACGCCATTCAAAACAAATAGAATCTCAATAGCCAGAGACTAAAGAGAAATCATATCACAAGGCTAGCTAGCTCAAATATATGGATATCCATTCACATCCTCTTCTACTGGCACACCTCAACACTTCTCCAGAGAAGGAATCAAAATTCAAAACTAATTACCCCCACTAGTCGTGCTAGTGAGGTGTTCAAATATGTGGTCATGACACTGTGGTTTCAAAACTTATCTTAACAATTTGCTAAACATTGTCTTTTCAAATATACATAATAACTTTCAATAATTTAGATCAAACATCATAAAAATGCCATAATCCAATATTTCATATTATTCAAAACGATATGCAAAAGATGATTATAAAAGTATATGTTGTGCACAAACCTCAAACGAGTCGCCTGTTGGCCTTGACTCGACTCCTCAGGTTCTGTCCCGGTATTCTTTTCCACTGAAACACGAAATTTTCCAATGTTTCAGTACTAAAACTTAAAATAAATCCAAAATAAACTTAACTTCACATTTACCTAGCTCTAACGTGTTAAATTCGACGTTCTCGAAATTTTTGTGTTTTGGGTTACTATTCACTGCACTATTCAAGTCAAATTATTGACTTTCTAAGGCTTAATAGGTATGGGAACTCCAACTTCACCCACATACCACATTTTTGTCACCAAACTTGTTGGTTTTGGTCATTTGTTTAAAGCTTAGGTCATTTTGGCAAAATTACCAATTTTCGGTTTTGGTTCTCTAAAGTTGCACTGTTTCATTGGTCGGTCTACTGTTGGAATTTGACAAAACTTCCTTCATAGAAAATGTTCCTTATTGTCTTAAGTGTATTCTCATTTTTGGATCACCTCAATCGGATTTTTGTAGCTCAAGTTATGGCCAAAATAATTTTACTGTTCATGTGCACTATTCATACTGCATTTTTGGGTTCTGGCAGATTTTGGTCCAACTTTGGTCAGTAATTTGATTAAGTTAAGTTCATAATTTGGTCCAAATTTCTTCATATGAAATGTTCTACTATGTCTTATGTTTCCATCGGTTCAAGAATCGCCTAAATCCGAGTTTTCTAGAGGGAGTAATAGCCATCCAAACATTGCTGCTCAAATGGAAATTCTGGAAATCTCAGTACAATAAATTTCACTTTGCTCAATGATTTGATTAGGTTAATGACATAATTTGGATTGGTGTCCTTCATGAAAGTTTTATATCTATATCTTATCTAATTACGGTTAAAATTTCAGATCAATTTGATCTACCTAGCTCGAGTTATGACCAAATGAACAGTTACTGTTCATTTGGTATATTTGGTGCAGTGGCAGCCTGCTATCAACTCACTTTGGTCAATTGTTTGACCAAGTTTTTGTCAGTTTTTGGCTATGGTTCCTTAATGAAAATTGTGCTCTTTTATGTCTATTTTCATCTCCAATTGGTGGCATATCAATTGGACTTGTAAAATTTGAGTTTTGGTCCTTCAAAGTGGGTTTGGTCATGCTGCCAGCAGCATGACCATTGACCTACGAATTTGTTTTAGTTTTCTATCATTCCCACACAAGTTATTTAGTCATAATTGACCATTATTTCACTTCACAATAGGTCCAAGATATCATTTATGCATTTCTCCAAAATTTTGCCTCAAAACCCTAACATTCAAACCCTAGCTCTTCCATCTCATGCATTAAATCACAACTAGTGCACTTAACCTTAACCATTCACTAATCAAAGCTTTTAAACTTATTCTAATGCATCAAATTCATGTAAATCATACTCCTCTCAAGCTGCCCAAATTTCAGTTTGGTCCTTCTCCCATGTTTTTATTTCATTTCATAACTTCTAAGCTCATGTCAACCATTGCATATGCATTTAAAGAAGTAATATAATGAGTTAACACACTAACCTTTCTTAAATCTTCAAAACCCTAACTCTTGTTCTTCTTTCTTTCTTTCTTTCTTGCTCAATCCTCTTCTCAAGTTGCCTAGAAAAGCTTTAACTATGGTGGCTAATTTTTCTATGGTGAAATTTTATGATATACAAGCTCAAAATTGAGCTTTAATGGAGTTTGTGGAGATGGAGAGTTAAGAAAAAGAGAGAGATGAGAGAGGAGATGAAGGTTGACGGAAATGAAGAAGAAAAAAACCAATTTCTTTTCTTTTTATTTTGCTTATGGAAGACCACAAAGTCACAATTTAATAATTCATTTAAATAAATTCTTTTATGACATCACCTTTGACTTTTCTAACTTCTTTCTTTTTTTTTTTTTTTTTCTATTAGTTCTTTAATTTAATTCTCGATTCCAAAATTTTCTTTTCTCCGATTTTATTTGACAGTTAGGTCAGGAGTCAGCTCTCGGGGTCAATTGACTAAATTGCCCCTCGCCGGTTCATCCCGGTTTGCAAATAATCCAATATTTCTTTCGGCTCCCTGACCTAATTATTTGACTGGCTTAACAGTTCTTTTGCGTGATTTTCTCTTTTCCACTGTATTCATAAGGGTCCCAAGGACCGCAGCGTCACTTTTTACGGTTTGAAATTTGAGTTTAAAACGACTTCGCAGTCGTTCCCGAGGAGGTCACTCATCGTTGTGACTCTCGGCTCGTTTAACCTCTTATGTTATGTTTTTCTTATTTATAGTTAACTAATTAAACATTACTAATTATTTGTGTTTATGGGTTCTCAAGTTGTCTTAGGTGTGGCTCTAATCCCAATAATTGTCCGGACCAACACCGGTCACCGGAATAGTGAAATCTACCAGGCTATGCAACGGGGGTGTTACACACTACAATTTCTTATACTGGTAGTACATGAGATGGGTCTGATCGATACCTCCTCAACATAGATACATGGAAGACATTATGTATCTTCTCCAATTCTGGAGGTAGTGCCAAACGATATGCTTAAGGATTCACTATTTCCAGAACCTCATATGGCCCGATAAAACAAGGACTCTGTTTCCCCTTTCTGCCGAATCTCATACCCACTGCATACTCAATATCTCTTCTCTTCAAATCAATGTAGGACTTCTACCGGTCTGATGCAGTCTTAAGTCAATCTCTGATCACCCTGATCTTCTCCTCAGTTTGCTGAACAATTTCGGGTCCAATCATCTTTCTTTCACCCACGTCATCCCAGCACAATGGGGTTCTACATTTTCTGCCATACAAAGCTTCATATGGAGGCATTCCAATACTTGATTCGTAGCTGTTGTTGTAAGCAAACTCAATCAAAGGCAAGTGTGTACCCAACTGCCCTCAAACTCAATCACACAAGCCTGTAGCATGTCCTCCAAGATTTGAATTATCATCTCGCATCAAGCATGTCTGGGTGGAATGCGATCGAAGTTCAATCTAGTTTCTAGGGCTCTCTGAAGACTACCCCAGAATCTAGAAGTGAACCTAGGATCTCTGTCTGATACGATGGATACTGGCACTCCATGCAGTCTCACAATCTCATCAATGTACAACTTGGCCAATCTTTCTAAACTGTAGTCCATCTGAACTGGCAGAAAATGAGCAGACTTGGTCAGTCTGTCAATAGTGACCCATACTACATCATGACTCTTCTGTGTCCTCAGAAGTCCCATCACAAAATCCATCGTTATTCTCTCCCATTTCCATTCTGGTGCTGGTAGTGGATGTAATAACCCAGCGGGTACTTGATGCTCTGCCTTCACTTGCTGACAAGTTAGGCATTTGGAAACAAACTCTGCCACATCTCTTTTCATACCCATCCACCAGTAATGCTCCTTTAGCCCTCTATACATTTTTGTGCCACCAGGGTGCATGGCAAAAGGAGACTCATGTGCTTCCTTCAAAATGATCTGCCTCAAATCAACATCATTAGGAACACACATTTTGCCCTGGTGTAGCAGTAGACCATCATCTCTGATTGAGAATTCGGTTTCGCCCCGCCGACTTCTTCCAACAACCGATACTTCGATCATTACGAGCGACCATTCTGATCTTATCAATCAACACTGGCTGTACATGCCATGCAACTACCGTCTGCCCGTCATCATTAATCTCTAAGCTGGCATGTAATGATCTCAGCTCATGTACCAAAGATAAAGGAGTAACCCATAGACTTGCCATAGTCTTGCGACTTAAGGCATCGGCCACAACATTAGCTTTCCCTGGCTGATAGTCTATCAGACAATCATAGTCTTTTATCAACTCTAACCATCTCCTCTGTCTCAAATTCAACTCTTTCTGATTGCCCAAATACTTCAAAATCTTATGATCTGTGTAGATGTAACACTTCTTCCCATACAAATAATGTCTCTAGATCTTAAGAGCGAACACAATGGCTGCAAGCTCCAAATCATGTGTCGGATAATTCCTCTCATGCGGTTTCAGCTGGCGTGATGCATAGGCAATGACATTTCGATCTTGCATCAATACACAGCCTAATCCATTGTGAGAAGCATCACTATATACTGTATATTCTTTACCCGGAGTAGGTAAAGTCAGGACTGGAGCTTCAGTCAAACATTTCTTCAATTTATCAAAACTCTATTGGCATTTATCCGTCCACTGAAATTTCACATCTTTTCTAAGCAGCTTGATCAATGGAGATGCCAACATGGAGAATCCCTTCAAAAATCGACGGTAGTATCCAGCTAAACCCGGAAAACTACGAATCTCTGTGATATTTCTGGGTGGCCTCTAATTAAGGACAGCTTCAATCTTACTTGGATATACCTTGATGCCCTCTTCTGATACTACATGCCCTAAGAAAGATATTTCCTTCAGCCAAAATTCACACTTTGACAATTTGGCATATAACTGTTTCTCCCTCAAAGTCTGCAGTACAATCCGTAGATGTCTATCATGCTCTTCTACACTCCTCGAATAGACCAATATATTATCAATAAATACCACAACAAACTGGTCGAGGTATGGTCTAAAGATAGAGTTTATCAGATCCATAAAAGCAGCCGGAGCATTAGTTAACTCGAATGGCATGACCAAGAACTCATAATGGCCATAGCGGGTTCTGAAGGCAGTTTTAGAATTACTCTGCCCTTATTCTTTCAGTTGATAATAACTTGATCTTAGGTCAATTTTGGAGAACACAACTGCACCCCTCAACTGATCAAACAAGTCATCAATGCAGGGCAAAGGATATCTATTCTTTATTGTCACCTTATTCAACTGTCGATAATCAATACACAAGCGGAGAGTGCCATCCTTCTTCTTAACAAACAACACTGGCGCTCCCCAAGGTGACGCACTAGGGCGAATAAAGCCCTTGTCAAGTAGCTCTTGCAACTGTACTTTCAACTCTTTCAATTCTGCAGGTGCCGTTCTATATGGCGTTATAGAGATTGGGTCCACACCAGGCATAATATCAATCTCAAACTGCACCTCTCTTTCTGGAGGTAATCCTGGCAATTCATCAGGAAACACATCCGAAAAGTTACATACAGTAGGGATGTCCCTCAGTGTTGGACTCTCCACTTGGGTGTCTATCACATGTGCCAAGTATGCTTAACACCCCTTTCTGATCATCCTTCTGGCTAGTGCAGCCGAAATGATGTTTGATGGCAGTAAATGCCTCTCCCCATGTATTACCACATCACCGTACAGAGGGAGACCAAAAGTGATTGTCTTCAGTCTACAGTCAATCTTGGCGTGATACCTGGCTAACCAATCCATGCCCAAGATAATATCATACTCTCTGAAGGGCATTTCAATCAAATCTAACAGAAAAACATGTCCTCGGATCACCAAAGGACAGTCTCTATAGATTCTGTTGACCTGGACCTCTTGTCCTAACGGACTAGTTATTAGCACTTCAAAACCCATTTGGACGCATGAAACAGCAAGTGAACTGACTATGCTAGCACTAACATATGAGTGGGTCGAACCCGGATCAAACAATACAAATACTTCTTGATCAGAGATAGAGAATGTACCAGTTACCACATCAGAAGTCTCAGCCTCTTCTCGCTGTCTCATCGTGTAGACTCGTCAAGTACTTCCTCAGGCCGATCGACCAAGCGTTCTCGATCGCGTAAGCGGTGCTCTACCTCTACCTCTTCCTCTGCCAACAGACTGTGAACCTCTAGGAGCAGGACTCTAAATAGATCCTTCGGCAGTAGTAGGAGCTGGACCATATTTAGGAGCACTAGTGCAATCTTTTGCTAAATGGCCCTTGCCTCCACAGTTAAAACAGGCTCCAGTGGCCCAATAGCATTCCCCCATATGAATCTTGCCACAAGTCTCACAGGGGCAGGCAGAATATGAACCTCGCTTCATCATGACTGGACCTAGGGGTCTCTCCCTGCAAAATCTGCCCCTACCAAATCTTCCACCTCGACCCCTGCTGGGTCCATTAAATTTCTTTTTTTTCCCAGAAGTACTGCCAGAACTTTGTTCAACTAATTTTTCCCCCTTGTCTTTTTCTGATTTTTTAACTTTTTCTGATTTTTCTTTTGTTGGGGTCGCTTCTGATTAAATCCTTTCTAACTCGAGTGCTTGAGACATGAGTTCTAAAAAGTTGCTGTGTCTGAATCCCACTACTTGCGTTCTCAAACTGGGCTTCAAACTAGTCTCAAATCTCTTGCATCTTGCCTTGCTGGTAGAAAGGAGACTCCCAGCATAATGACTTAAGTGAGAGAACTCCCTCTTATACTCTGCTACAGATCGGTTCCCTTGTTTCAAACTCAAAAATTCTTGCAATTTCTGATCAACATATTCATCTGGGATGTATTTGCATCAATTCCCGATGAAGTCATCCTGTGTTAGTATCGTGGTTCAAATTTAAGCTGTGGGGGATGGTCTTCCACCAATCATACACATCCCCTTGCAGTAGAGACACAGAATATTCAAACTTCAGTTCATCTTGACAGTGCAGCTTCTTAAATACTCTGTGCATTCTTTCAAGCCATTGCTCTGCCTCTAAAGGGTCCACTGTACCCTTAAATTCTGTAGCCCTATACTTCAGCAATTTATCATACTGTCTGGTTGGTGGCAGTGATTATGCCACAGGTGTCTGGGGTGGAGCTTGAGCAGGCATACCCCCAACCATTTATTGAAACATCGCAGCCATCTACTGTGCGAATTGTGCAGGAAACTGCGGTATTTGTGGGGCTGGTGCTACAGATCCACTAACAATTTTTAAAGCTAGGGCTTCCCTTATGCCTCAGCTTCAACAGATTGCTCAACTGAGCGATCCCCTTCTTCCATCTTAGTCTAAAGTTAGGGTATCTCCTGAACAAATAACACATGGATATTTCCCTCCTTTAGTTTATATTTATGATGTACTGCACTGTATGTAACAAATATGGACATTGAGCAGTTGTACTTAACAAAGAAAAGACACAAATTCTCATGTTAAAACATACTTCAAAAATTTGCTCTGATACCACTAAATCATATCACACTTTACCCCTCTGTAAGGCATAACATGATCCCGTAGAATACCTAATGAACTACCGAACTTCACCTACCGATAACTCATTAAGTACCCTACAAGGGATTTTAAAACAATTTTCTTACTTTTGTTAAGTGGTGAGCATTTGCTAGTTGGTATCAAACATTTAATTTAAGTTGGAAGCTAGTTGAAATTTTTGGCCCATTTTATTTTTCTGCAAATTTTATAAAAATTTTGGCAGAGTTCTGTTTGTATTTTGAGAAAACAGTTCTTCAAATCTCTATAAAAAGCACTTCTAATAATTTTCTCAACAACTTCTTCAATTCACAATCAATCTCAACCAATTTCACAAGTTCAAAATTCAACAATCCTCAAGATATTGTCAATCAATTTCATACATTCATATTTCTTTGAAGATAAACAATTTATATATACATCATACTAAAATTTACATTAAGAAAATCCAAACTAAAATTTATTACAAATTTTATACAAATTTTGTACAAGCTGCTCAAGACCCATTTTCACATGTCCATACATTTATGTGCAATACATACATCAAAATAAATATTTACAGTCGGGGCATAAATTATACCCGATAGCTTCAAGGTAAGTAGCTCCCCTGTCCTCAGCAGCTCAATCTGCTGCTCCTCTAGTCTCTATATCTGTGACAGCTATAATAGCTATCGCTGAATACTAGGACTCAGTGGTGCACAACATACAAAAATAATCTTTATGCAGAATTTAAATCACATTTATTCAAAAATTGGACTAAACATGAGAGTTAAACACAAAACATGAATTATGAGATTTTATTCCAAACAATTTCATTTCGAAGTATCAAAACACATTTCATAAAATCCACAGTTATATCATGCCATTCGAAACAAATATAATCTCAATAGCCAGAGGCTAAGGAGAAGTCACATCACAAGGCTAGCTAGCTCAAATATATGGATATCCATTCAAATTCCTCTTCTACTGGCACACACCTCAACACTTCATCCAGAGAAGGAATCAAAATTCGAAACTGATTACCCCCACCAGTCATGCTAGTGAGGTGTTCAAATATATGATCATGACACTGTGGTTTCAAAACTTATCTTAACAATTTGCTAAATATTGCCATTTCAAACATATATAATAACTTTCAACAATTTAGATCAAAACTTCATAAATAATGTCACAATTCACTATTTCAAATTATTCAAAACAATATGCAGAAAATAATTTACAGAAATTATACGTTGTGCACAAACCTCAAGCGAGTAGCCTCTTGGCCTTGACTCGATTCTTCGGGTTCTTTCCCGATGTTCTTTTCAACTGAAACACACAATTTTATAGTGTTTCAGTACCATAACTTAACATAAATCTAAAAATAAATTTAACGTCACTTTTACCTAGCTCTAACGTGCTAAACTTGACGTTCTTTAATTTTTTTGTTTCGGGGTTACTATTCACTACACTATTCAAGTCAATTTATTGACTTTTTAAGGCTTAATAGGTATGGGAATTCCAACTTCACCCACATACCATATTTTGGTCACTAAATTTGTTGGTTTTGGTTGTTTACTCAAATTCTAAGTCTTTTAGGCAAATTTGATAAATTTTCAGTTTTGGTGTCTAAGGTTGCACTGTTCTATTGATCATTTTACTATTGGAATTTGGCAAAACTTTCTTCATAGAAAATGTTTCCTATTGTCTTAAGTTTATTCTCCTTTTTGAATCACTCCAATTGGAGTTTTGTATCTCAAGTTATAGCCATTTGAACCATAGCTGTCGGATTGGACTCAACCCAGTTTTCTGGGCAAATTTTAGTTCTGGCAGTTTTAGGTCACCAACTTTGGGTGGCCCAATGACATAATTTGGGTTGGTATTCTTCATGAAAGTTTTAGGTATATAGCTCAACTGTCCACTGGTAAAATTTCAGGTCATTTAGATCTGTCTAGCTCAAGTTATGGCCAAATGAACAAACACTGTTTATTTGGTCAGTTTGTACAGGGTAAACTGAGATTTTCTAAGTTTGGTCAATTTGTTCACTAGGTTTTGGTCACTTTTTGGGCATGCTTCCTAAATGAAAATTGTGTCATTTAGTGTCTATTTTCATTCCAAATTGGTCTCATACCAATTGGACATGTAAATTTTCATTTTTGGTCCCTCAAAGGGAACTTAGTCATGCTGCCAGCAGCATGACCACATTGAATCCGAATTTGGTTTTGGTTCAAACACTTCTAACACATTCCATTTGGTCACAATTGACCATTTCTCCCTTCAAACTAGGTCCAAGACATCATTTACCAATTTTTCACATTTTTGTCTCTAAACCCTAAGTGTCCAAACCCTAACCACACTAAATTGTTGCATTTAGCTAATTCAAAGTCTTTAACTATAATCACTCAACTAATTGAGGTTCATATACCCATTCAAATCAATCAAACCATACAATAAAACCCTCATACACATGCTGGCCAAAATTCAGCTTGGTCCCTTAACAATTTATTTCATTTCATTTTAAGTTTATTTCTAAGTTAATCAAGCTATAAACACAACTAATAAACTACTTTTGCAATTTAAATCACTAACCTCAATCTTTGATGTCCAATTCTTCAATTCTCTTCCTTTTTCTTTTTCTTTGCTCTTTCAATCCTCTTATTAGGTTGAGGTAACAAGTTTTTATGAAGTGTTTATGGAAAATCTTAAGGTTAAGTGAGGGAATTTGAGCTTGAGTACAAGCTTCAATGGAGGTTTAACAATGGAGATGTGAGGGAGAGAGTGAAGGCGGCAAGGGATAAGGAAGAATAAGACTTTTGTTTATTTTTTTTTTCTTTTATTTTCCTTTCTTTTTTATGTCTTAGAAAGACCAAAATATCTAATTAATTGAATTTATTAATTATACTATTTATGGCATCATGCATGATGTCATGCATGATGTCATCTCCCTTCACTTTTTCATTTTCTTTTTTTCTTTTTTTTTTCTTGGTTCTTTAATTTAATTCTCGACTCCAAAATTTTATTTTCTCCTATTTTATTTGACAGTTAGGTCAAGAGTCAGCTCTCGGGGTCAATTGACCAAATTGCCCCTCGCCGGTTCAACCCGGTTTGCAAATAATTCAATATTTCTTCCGGCTCCCTGACCTAATTATTTGACTGGCTTAACAGTTCTTTTTCGTGATTTTCTCTTTTCCACTATGTTCGTAAGGGTCCTAAGGACCGCAGCGTCACATTTTATGATTCGAAATTTGAGTTTAAAATGACTTCGCAGTCCTTCCCGAGAAGGTCACCCATCGCTGTGACTCTCGGCTCATTTAACTTCTTATGTTCTGTTTTTCTTATTTATACTTAACTAATTGGACATTACTAATTATTTGTGTTTATGGCTTCTCTAGTTATCTTAGGTGTGGTCCTAATCCCCTTAATTTTCCAGACCGACACTGGTCACTGGAACAGTGAAATATACCAGGCTATGCAAATAGGGGTGTTACAATTTGATTTTCTAAGGAAGATGTACTTACCTCACTGACTCTTCTAATAAGAGGATCATTCCTTACTCCAAACTATTATGAATTTGCAACCTTGTTTGAAATCAAGTTCTTTGCTACCTAAGGTGTCTTATCTACCAAAGCACCTCCACTAGCTACATCTATGATGCCTCTATCAATAAGAACAAGACCTTTATAATTGAATGAGTAGTTAGTCTCTTATTTGATGATGTAGGCAACTTACACACAATCTCTTAAATCTTTCTCAATACTCATGCAATGACTCTCCATTGTACTGCTTAATGCCATAAATATCTTTTTTGATGTTGGCTGCCTTTGAAGTTAAAAAGTACTTCTTTAAGAATAGCCTCTTCATGTCATTCCATCTATTTATGAAACTAAAAGGGTAGGTAGTAAAGCCATGAGTGGGATTGCTCTCAACTTAATTTGCTCCTCTATAATACCTGTAGGTTTCATGCTTGAACACACAACATGAAACTCCATAAGGTGTTTGTGAGGATCCTTTCCTACAAGACCATGAAAAGTAGGCAATAATTGAATTAAGCAAGATTTCAATTCAAAAGGTACTATAAGTGCAGGATATTGAATACATAATGGTTATTGGTTCATGTCAGGAGTTGCAAACTCCCTAATAGTGCAGTTTCCAATAGCATTTGAAGCCATGATTTCCATCTCTGAGTTACTTGATGAATTCAAAGGTTTTTGCTCAAAAAGATGAGAAGGATTTTCTTCTAATTGTGGTTCAATTCTAATAAGAGTTTCAGCTCTAAATGAAGTTGATGATCTGGCTTGATGCTTTATGAATTCCTTGATGCGTTTAAGCCTTATATCAAGTTCTTCTTCAGACATGCAACCTAAAAATAAACACAAAAACTAAATATAAATATATTTGAATTCAAGTTTAAAACAAATAACAATCACTCCTCGACAATGGCGCTAAAATTTGATGCGTGTCAAATGCATTAATTATAAATTCTCCACCTAAACTACTTATATATAGCGTAAGCAAAGGTCGATCCCATAGGGAATGAGTAAATGTAAGCAATAAAATAGATATTAGAGACGCAAATAAACAAAAGGTATTTAGAACACATAAAATAAATATCTAATCTATCAAACTGAATATGCAAAGTAAAATAAAAAGGGGTTTTTAATTTGTCATCACTAAACTATTGAAGCTAAAACTAAGAGTGCTAGAATATAAACCTAAAACTAATAACACTTATGAATATAATAAACAACCAGATTGTAACAAATTCATTGGAGAGGGTGTATCCACCATGTAACATGTATCAATCATTGACTAAAGATGCAAATCTATTCAATTGAGTAAATTGGTTATAGAAGTTAATAACTTCCTTATCTTTCCTTACAGATTAGATTAAACAGGAAGTGCTCTACAATTAATCCCTTACCATCGCACTTAATCTAAGACTAAAGAAGCTTATAATCAAGTTTAATGATAGCATTAATCATTAGAGAGACATCCCAATTCAAGGTAACAAATTCATTCAGCATGGTTCATTCAACCTAGACGCTCATTTTTATATTGAAATAAATCATTGTGTGCTACTTGTAGTCAGATTATTCAACTTATTGTATACCCAAATTATCTTAACTTAGTAATATATATTCACACACAATTAATTAGTTTGCCACCCTAACTAACCATATATTCAACATTTATAAAATAAACTAAAAGATAAGTGATACTCAATAGATAACAAACTTGGATTTTATTAAACTCAAATCAAAGTCTCATGATAACATGTTCCATGGCTTCAATTATCTCCCTACTGAATTACAAAACTACTCACACATAACTAAGAACATTAAACATAAACAAAGTAACAAAAGAATAGAGAAAAGCATGCTGCCCCTTGTGAATGGAATTTGATCAACTTGAATCTGATTTTGATGATAATGCCACTCACTCCAAAGGATGTAGAAGCGTTCCATAAGCCAAAAAATTGAAGAAGAAATCACAACAGTAATTAGATCATGCAGTTGATATAACGTCCTCATTTTACGTAGTCCGTACATTTTACTGCTCCGGTGACCTAATGTCTGTTCGGACAAGTCAGGATGTCTGGGACTACACTTCAGTAATAGTGAGAAGGCATAAAATGATGAAATAAATAATAAGAAAATACAAAAAAAACAAAGAAAAAATAAGAGCAATGAAATGTAATTAGGTTAAATGAGCCAAAAATCGTAGTGATGGGTGACCGCATCGGGAAGTTACGGCGAAGGCAATTGTCGACCCTATGACCGCGGGGAACCCTCGGAAATAATTTTGGAGACATAACTAAAGGCCAATAGAGGTGTAATTGACATTAGAAATGTCAAGAAAAATTAATGAATTGGTACAAATAAAAACGAAAAATCAAGAAACTGACAAAAATTGGTGTTACCGAAAAATTGGAAATAAAACTCGAAGAGGGGCATTTTGGTCATTTGACACATAGAGTTGACTTTTGACCTCAATGTCCATTAAAAATAAAGTGGTATTACACTTTGAAAATGTCATGAAAAATAAAAATGTGGTACATTATATAAATAGTGAAAGTTTGGGGCATAAATGCAAATTATATAACTTTAATTAATTAACTAATTAAACTGTGGTTTGTGCTCCACTAACTTAGATTATGGGACACCTATATAAGTCATTTTGGGACAGAAATGATCACCTTCAACCTCAAAATAAAACCAGCCGAGAGAAACACCATGGAAGCCACCATGGCCGAAACCTTCACAACCATATGCACCCATGATTCAAGCCTTATTTCACCATACTATCTTCATTAAAGCTTGCACACTCAACTTAAGGAAGCTTTTGGGAGCAAGAAAGGAAGGATTTGGTGAGGTTTGGGGAAAGCTCTCAAGAGGTAAGTGTACAATTTCTCTTCCTTGCTTTAGTTAAAGTGATGCTTAAGTTAAGGGAAGTTGTTTGGTGAAGGAAATTTGAGGAATTGTTAAGTATTTGAATTGATCCATTTTAGTAGACATGAAAACATGAATTGCTTGTGCTTTTTTTTTATCTCTAATGGATGGAAATTAATATTGATTAAGTCAATTTGAAGTTGTAGCAAATTAATTTCCATGTATATGTACATTAAGTATTTGAATTTAGGGGTTTAGAAGGAAAATTTGATACCTTAGCAAACTGCCACTTTTAGCAGCCTTAGAGTTCATGAATTAATGTGTGATTTTATAAAATTTATTGATGAATTCTGGTAGTAATGGTTTGAGGGCAGTGTGTATGAATGATAGTGGAAGTGTATATACAATTCAAGTGATTATGTGCATTGATATTGTGTTGAATTAAATTTTGAGAATTAAGGGTGTAATGTGTGCATTGAGCACTTGTGTATTCTGCTCAAATTGCCTTAATTGATTTGCAATGAATGGTATATAAGTGCCATGAATGCAATATTGTAGTATTGGAAGGAGGAGAATTGCCAAATTGAAAGTGAAATTTTCATGTGCAGGTTGTGTTATTGTTGGAAGTACCTAAATTAAGCTATAAGTGCAAATGTGTGACCCCAATTGGTATGAGGCCAATTGGAGGTGAAACTAGGCATAAAATGTGCCAACTTTCATGTGAAAAGCTTGCCAAAATTCTATCCAAAAACTGCCCATAAAATTGACCTAATTCAGAATTGCAAACTTGGTAACCTTAAAATCTAACCATATGAACAGTAGTCAGTCTTTTGGCCATAACTCACTTAAAACAGATCCAAATGACCTGAAATTTATGTCGTTGGAAATCTTAGACATAGAGCTATAACTCTTATGAAGACACCAAAGCTCAGAAATGATCAGAACCAAGTAGAAATGCTTGCCCAAGTTAGGATACCAAATCTGCCAGAATTGAATTTGACCTAAAATTGACCTAACTTTGCATTAAAAATGCAATATGTCCAGCTTTAGTAAATTGACCATATCTTAGTCTATAAAACTCAGAATGACTTGAAATTAGTAGCAAAAATTCAATAAGACATAGACCTATAAATTTGCTCGTTTGACCAGAACCTAAAAACTAAGAGAAACAAGATAATTAGCTAGATCAATCTAGCATACAAAATCTGAAAATTTACCATTACTATACAATAAAGTCTTAGAAATAAAATTGGCAATAAATGCCAACTTGTGAGAATTGTAAAATATACTATTTTGGCAACATGTTGTAATTATTATGAGATGTGAAACTGAAATATTATAAATTGTATGTTTCAGTTGAAAAGGATATTGAGAAGCATAAGGAACATTGAGTCAAGGACTAGAGACGACTCAAATCAGGTTTGTGCACAACATTTTAAATTCATTGTTTTTACTAAAAAGCTAATTGAATAAGAGTTATGAATAATTTTTTATTGTTTTGGCCTTGGGAATTTTATTTGAAAATTTGTGTGTTGCTTGTGTTGTAAATAGAAATTTTGAGATAAAATGTGATTTGTGGTTTGTATGAAATATTTAAATATTGTGATTTGAAATTGTTTTTGATTCACACTTGGCATGGCAATATCACTATGTTCCTCCTCTATTTATGGGGTGAGTTTGACTATATTCCTCCCTCTCTGACTTGCCAGTCTGAGGTGAGTTTGGATGAGTACTCATTATCTAGCTAGCCACCTCCCTCATTGATTTTGATTAGTGGGGTGAGTATGCCTTGTCATGGTGTACAACACGGCATGTTTAGAAATTTTGTCTCATGACCTAAGTGGTGTTATTGATTGGCAACATTGTGTTTATTAAATTATTTAATCAAATTTGTGTTAGATGAGCTTTGAAAATTGTGAAAAGAAATTGTGAAATATTTGAATTGTGATTTGTCAATGGATGTTTATATTAAGTATTTTAAATTATAGTTGTGCGCCGCTGAGTTCACCACTCAGCGATAGCTTTGCATGCAACACCCCTATTTGCATGGCCTAGTATATTTAACTGTTCCGATGGCCGGTGTCGATCCGAACAACTAAGGGGATTAGAACCACTCTTAAGGCAACTAGATAAGCCCTGAACACAAATAATTAGTAATTGCCAATTAGTTAAGTATAAATAAGAAAAACAGAACATAAGAAGTTAAACGAGCTGAGAGTCACAACGATGGGTAACCTTCTCGGAAAGGACTGCGAAGCCGATTTAAACTCAAATTTTGAATTGTAAAATGTGACACTACGGTCCTTAGGACTATTGCGAACACAGTGGAAAAGAGAAAATTACGAAAAAGAACTGTTAAGCCAGTCAAATAATTAAGTCAGAGATTCAGAAGAAATATTGAATTATTTGCAAACCAGGTCGAACCGGCAAGGGGCAATTTGGTCAATTGACCCCGAGAGCTGACTCCTGACCTAACTGTCAAATAAAATCGAAGAAAAAAAAATTTTGGAATCGGGAATTAAATTAAAGAACTAATAGAAAAATAAATAGAAAAAAAATGAAAAGTGGAAATTGGTGACATCATGCATGACATCATGCATGATGCAATAAACACTAATTAAAAAAATATAAATTTGGATAATTTGTGGTCTTCCATAAGGATTAATTCATAAAAGAAAAGAAAGAAAAAAAAGACAAAAAGTGTTATCTTCCACAAGTTGCCGTCTCCCATCTCTCATCTCTCCCTCTCCATAAAACCACCATTGAAGCTCATTCTTGAGCTTGAAAACTTCAAGATCCTACCATAGAAAATAGCCTTGCCAAAGTTAAAAAGTGTTTGGGCAACTAGAAAAAGGTCCAAGAAGAAAGAAAGAAGAAAAGAAGAGGTTTGAAGAGGAAAAATTTTCTGCACTAAGGTTAGTAAATTAAACTTAACTTTCTAGTTGAATTAATGGTGATTATAGCATGAAGAATTTGGAAATATGCTTAAAATGAAAAGAAAATTATTATAGAGGGACCATATGTGAATTCGGCCAGCAGTAAATTTAGGTTGAAATGAGTAATTTGATGTATTTAAATGGTTGTTTAAATTGAATATTAAATATAAACTATGGATTGGTGTTGGAATGCATTAAAGTTGAATTGCATGAAAGTTAGGGTTTGCATCTAGGGTTTGGAAGACAAAAGTGTGAAAATTTGTTAAATGATGTGTTTGACTTTGTTGGAGATGAAAAATGGTCATTTGTGGTCAATTGATGTGTGTTGGAAGTGTTAGAACCAATTGGAAATTCGGACTGGTTATGGGCAGTATGTAGGCAGCATGACCAAGGTCCCTTTCAGGGACCAAAACTGAAAATTTACAAGCCTAATTGGTGTGCGGCCAATTGGGAATGAAACTAGATACAAAATGACACATTTTTCATTTAGGAATCATGCCCAAAAAGTGACTAAAACGAAGTGAACAAATTGACCAAATCTGGACTTAGGCAATCTGACCTGTACAAAAATGACCAAATGAACAGTATTTGTTCATTTGGCTATAACTTAGGCTAGGCAGGTCTAAATGACCTAAAATTTTACCAGTGTGAAAAGCTAAGATATATACCTAAAACTTTCATGAAGAACACAAACCCAAATTATGCCCTTAACCAAGTCATTTAGCCACCCAAAGTTGATGACCTAAAACTGCCATAACCAGAATTTGCCCAGAAAATCTTGGTTAAGTCCAATCCGGCAGCCATGATTCAAATGGCTATAACTTGAGCTACAAAACTCCAAATGGAGTGGTTCAAAAAGAGAAGTAAAGTTAAATAGTAAGGAACAATTTCTATGAGGAAAACTTAGTCAAATTCTAACAGCAAAATGACCAATGGAATAGTGCAACATAAGACACCAAAACTGAAAATTTACAATTTTGCTTAAAAGACCTAAGTTTTGAGAAAACAACCAAAACCAAAAAAATGTGGTATGTGAGGATAGTTGGAGTTCCCATACCTTTTAAGTATAAGAAAGTCAATATTTTGACTTGAATAGTATCATGAATAATAACCTCAACATGAAAATTTGCAAGCATGTAAGTTTAAACATATTGGAATTAATTATTGAAATTATTATGAAGCAATGATACTGAGACACTATAAATTTTGTGTTTCGGCTGAAAAAGACCCGGAAGGTCTGAGAGACTGAGTCAAGGCCTAGAGGCGACTCACGTCAGGTTTGTGCACAATAAACCTTATTTGAGCATTTTCTCATTGAAAAATTGATTTAGTATAATTTATGAAAATTTGATGTTAATCATGAATTGTGTTGCCACCTTGTGAATGAAACTATGACTTTGGAAATTTATTAGATTTCTCATGAATTATTTGAATAAATTGTTTTAAATTGATTTTGTATTCACACTTAGCATGATAGTATCACATTATTCCTCCTCCATTTATAGGGTGAGATCGATTATTTTCCTCTCTCTCTAGCTTACCAGTTGAGGTTATAGATCGGATGAGTACTCATTAGCTAGCTAGCCACCTCCCTCATTGATTTCGATTAGTGGGTTGTAGATCGCTTTGTCATGGTGTACAACACGGCATTGATTAGAAATTTTGTGTCATGGCTTAAGTTGTGTATGAATTGGCAACACTATGTTTATTAAATTGTTTGACCAAAATTGTGCTATAGTGAGTTTTGATAATTTGTGAAATATAATTGTGAAATATTTAAATTGTAATTTATCAATGAATGTTTTATGTACTGTATTTTAAATTTTTATTGTGCACCATTGAGTATTTTTATACTCAGCTATAGCTTATTTTGCTATCGCAGATAGGAGCAAGGAAAAAGCAGCAGAGTGAGCTACTGAACTGGAAAAGCCTTCGCTGATTTTGTACGGGTATTATTTTATACCCAATGTAATTTAGTTTGATATAAATAAATATTGTTCATATGTATTAATGTAAAGTTGAGCAGTTGTATTTATAAATTATAATAATATTACTTTTGGATTTTATATCTGTAAATTAAACTTGTGAATGTAAATTAGCTTTATTGAATGCAATGTTGATGGAATTATTTTGAAATGGTGTGATCTGAGAATTTTGAGTTGAATTGAGATTATTTGGAGGTTGGAAGTTGTGAAAATTTATTGGAAGTATTTTTTTCAGGTATTTCAAGAACTGTTTTCTCAAAATACAGATGGCACTCTGACGAAATTTTTCTAAAATTTGTGAAAAGAATAAAAATGGACAAAAGTTTATACTATTTTAAAGCTTTGAATAAATGATTTGAATTCCTACCAAAATGCTCGCCACTTCCAAAATGTAAGAAAATGGTTTTAAAATCCCTTGTAGGATACTTAATGAGTTATCGGTAGGTGGAGTTCGATAGTTCATTGGGTATTCTACGGGATCATGTTATGCCTTACAGAGGGGTAAGGTGTTACATGTTTTCTTGGTATCAGAGCATGGTTTTTCAATAAATTTTGACTATGTATGTGAATATTTCTTTGATAAGTACAACTACTCAATTGTCTTTAATTGATACATATGATATATTTACATCATGAATATGCACTAACGGAGGTCAACCTCCTTGTGTTTGATCTCAGAAAGTAGAAATTTTTGAGAAACAAAATGGAAGAGGGAGATCATTCCATGGAACAATCTGTTGAGGCTGAGGTTCAAGGGGAAGCCCCAGCTCTCCAAAACGTGAGTGGGTTAGCCACTCCAGCTCCTACTCCAGCACCACAGTTTTCTGCTCAATTTGCACAGCAGATGGCTGCATTTTTCCAACAAATAGCGAGAAATGTGCCACCTCAAGCTCAGATGCAAGCACCCATAGCACAACTACAGGCCTCGGCTCGGTAATATAAAAAATTAATGAAATTTGGGGCCACTGAGTTTCAGGGTGCTGTGAATCCACTGGAGGCTGAACAGTGGCTAGAAAGAATGGAAAGGGTATTCAGAAAACTACAGTGTGCTGAAGAATTAAAACTTGAATATTCAGTATCCCTTCTACAAGGGGATGCATATGAATGGTGGAAGACCATCCCCCACAGCCTGGTTGAGCCACTTATACTGACATGGATAGACTTCCTGAGGGAATTCAGGCAGAAATGGGTTCCTGGTACGTATGTAGATATGAAATTGCAAGAATTGTTGAGTCTGAAGCAAGGGGATAGAATAATAGCGGAGTATGAGTAGGACTTTTCAAGGCTAGGTCACTATGCTAGAAGTCTAGTTTCCACCCCCAGAGACAGATGTAAGAGGTTTGAGGCCAGGTTAAGGCTGAATCTAAGAATGCAAGTTGTGGGTTTCCTGTTAGTAGTATGCCCTAGAGCATATCATTTAGTATGTATCTTGTACATATTTTTATTAATAAAAGGCATTTCCACTTTTCCGTTTACATAATATATTTATGTGTAATAGAAAAGGTCCATTGATATTTTGTTAGAAATATTATTCTTAAATTGTTAAGAATATGAGTGACAATATTTCTAGCACAAAGTATCATAAATAGGTTCACAATCGAGGATACTTCATAATAAGGACATGACTTATCCAGAAAGATTGTATTCATGTTTGTTCCCAAGTTATTTATATGAGATATAAATAAGATGGAATGGTGAGTCTCATGCCATATAACAAACATGATAGGCACTTATAAATGATAAGTAGGCCGAACCAGTGACACTTATGACAAGCACATGGAGTTTGCTCTTGTCAATGTTTTGTCATAAATCATATCAGTGCATATAATCTTTAGACCTGAGATAGCACAGTTATCTTGTATATAGGTAGTTTGAGTTTGATACTGCTTTCATACTTGTACTATGTATGGGTATGTGGGCATGTGTTGGCTCCTACTAGTTATATATGGAGGTAGGTGTTGATCAAGATGGAATCTGTTCCTCTAAGTAAATAGAGATAAAATCCTATGTTCATTTAATTATTCTTGATGTTTCAAGTTCCTGGCCAGGACAGATAGATTTATTCGGAAAAGAGTTTCGATGAGAAAATCTATTAATCAAGAACTGGAATTAAAAGAGAACATAATATTCATAGCAAATGGAGTTTGACATAAACAATGACTCCAGCTTGAGTTGGGATTTTGTAACAGAGAGATTCTAGTGCATGGTAACATATGATTATAGGTTCATATAAGCTAAACCTTATTACTAATTGGGTGGCCATGGCATGCTATGCTAGGTGTTAACCATGGTCTATGAGGTTCATAAAATGATTTAGAGAAATCATTTATGGTAAGAAAGAGTTCTGATGATATTAAGAGTTGATATCATGTCTCATTGCCAATTAGTGATGAGCCTAGTAAGTCACACACATACACAAGTTATCACCTATTTAAATATGATTTAATTAATTAATTAAAGAGTTTAATTGATTAATTAAATAGGTTTGTTTTGCAATTAAATTGCAAAGTCCCTAGCATGACTTGAAACCAAATCTAGATTATTGGATGTGTAGTATAAATTAAATTTATATTTAAAGTGTTTAAATATGAATTTAATTGATGAGAAATTAATTAATAGAGATTAATTAATTAATTTATATTTGATATAAATTAATTAGAAGAAGGAAATAATTATTTTGGGTTAAGAACTCAAAATTAAGACACAGGGGCATTTTGGTCATTTCACAGTGTGACACGTGGCACCATGAGATGGTGACACATGGGATTACACATAAGCTTGCCAAATGTTTTTTTTTTAATCATGTAAGATGATTAAAATCAAGATTAAATATAGGTTTGACACTTGGCACAATATGATTGGGTCACTTAAACCTAGAGCTAATCAAAGGGTGACATGTGGCAAGGGTTTAATGTGTTAACCTAGCTATTTAAGTGTGGTTATGAAAAGAAAAAATAACCAGCAGCCACTCCTCTCCTTTGTCACGCCACTTTGAGAGTTTTCATCTATTCTTCTTCATCTCTCATCAATTCAAAGAGATTAGCCATCAATCTCTTGAATTAAGAACGCTAGAAATTGTTTCTAGTGTCCTGTTTACATCTCTAATCTCTTAAAAAGCAGAACTTGAATTTCTAATTAATAAAAAAGGCTTTAGAAGCTGTTCAAGGGCTGCCATAGGTATTCTTGGTGTGGACAAGCTAGAGGGACAACATCTGGTGTCCTGAAGACGAATCTCAAAGGCGCAGACACGCTGCAGTGCATCAAGAGGTTAGTGTAATCGTTCTTGATTTAATCTAGGGTTCTAAAATTAATCTGATTAATTTTAAAATCTTAAATGGCAAATACAGATCCAAAAACATATTAAAAGAGTTTTAATATGTTGTTTATCATTGAAATCAAATAGATAAAAATAAATCTTGCATGGTGCATGTGACCCTAGGTGAAAATTTTTGAATTCAATGGTATAAACTTGTGTTTTTCACGCTTCCGTTCCTACAATTGGTATCAGAGCCACTATATTTTCCATTTAGATTGTTTATTATATGATTTAATTATGTGATATGATCATGAGATCATTGATCCATTGCTGGTTGGATCAAGAGGTGTGGCGGCATGCTTGATGAACTCCAACATGGTGCGCATGGCTTTGGAAGATCATGGTGCGCATGGTTGTTATTAAATTCTGCAATTGTTGCATGATGAAAGGTTCATCATATGACTAATTAAAATGTTTAATTAGGATTTTTAATCACACAATTAAATTATGATTCAAATCAGAATGTTAAAAATTGTTTGAATGTGATTCAAATCTGAATTTTAAAAGTTGTTTAAATGTGATTCAAATCTGAATTTTTGAAGTTGTTTGAATCATATTTAAATCTGATTTTTTAAAATTGATTGAATAAAATTCAGATCTGATTTTTTAAAAAATGTTTGAATGTGATTCAAATCTGATTTTTTAAAAAATGTTTGAATGTGATTCAAATCTGAATTTTTGAAGTTGTTTGAATGTGATTCAAATATGAATTTTTAAATTTGTTTGAATGAGATTCAAATCTGAATTTTTAAATTTATTTGAATCATATTCAAATCTGGATTTTTAAGTTGAATATGAGATATTCAATTTAATTTAAGTATGTATGTTTTATTTAATTGTTAAATAGTGATATGCATGATGGATGATCATGGACTATAAAAGACCAATGTGATTGGATTTATTTCTTTTATCTTTCTTTGGGATTGTAAATTAATTAATTTATTTTAATTTATTTTGGCCATGTATTATTAAGTTTGTAATAATTTTTGGGTTGTAATTTCATTTATTTAAGTTCTTGTAAATTCGCCTTGGTATGCCAAGGATTACTATGTAATATTGGATTGCAAGAAGTTCAAGGAGGTCAAGAGCATTGGTGGGACCAGTGAGAGGAATTCAAGATCAAGTGTTGATTATGTACTCCTTCAGCAACTCTTGTAAAATGAATGAATGAAATGCACCTAGGAATGCCCTGATTCAATTCTTGGTGGCTCAGAATTGAATCCCTTAGAAAGTCCATGATCATACCATATTTACTGCTTATCCATGAATGCATGAGATGTATGGGAATGTATGCAATTATATGATATATGCATGCTAAATGGATAATGTGCAAAGTGAGACCTTAATAGTAATTAGAATGACCATAAAATCTTCTAAACAAATGATTAAGTTGGAAATGCTATAATTAAAGTAATTATAACATAGGCCCTCCATTGGGGCAATTATTTTAAGAAATTTTAAATAGTTGCATGAGATGCAATTAATTTAAGAGATTTTCTTAAGAATAATTGTTAAGCATGAGATGTTGTAAATATGTAAATGGTTTAGTGGCCAATATTGGATGTACCTGAGGACATTAAAATTATTTGCATAATTACTGGCTCAATGGGATCAACTTAACTAATGCAAGATAAGTCAATAATGGATTTACCTGAGATTTTGAGCATTAGGGGCTAGGTAAAGGATCTAACCTCACATGAGATGTGATGGGCAAGGAGTTGCTCACTTATAGTTTATTGTAATTCCAATAATGGATGTACCTGAGGATGATCAATAGAATTATAAGAATTTAATCACCCACTAGAAATCCATCCAACTAGGATTTCCGTTTCCTACTTTGGAAGTGTAGGATTCACTAAGTTAGTGGGAGGACCAATTTGATTAAAAAACCATAATCACTTTGGTTAATTACATGATACATTTACTAATTAATCTGGTTATTTTCTACAGTTAATTTTCTGATAAAAATGAGCACCAAACAACCACCACCATCCAATATCCTTGCAAGCATACTTGATCACAATAGGTTGACAGGACCTAATCTGTCTGATTGGCTAAGAAATTTGAAAATTGTCCTGAACCTTGAACATATAGGATATGTTATAGATTCAAATGTTCCTGGTCCCTTATCTCCAGAGGCCACACAAGAGGAACATGATACTTTGGACAAGTGGAAGGAGCATGATATGAGAGCTAAGTGTTACATGCTTGCTTCCATGAGTAATGAGTTACAGAAGCAACATGAGAACATGTAGAGTGCGAGTGAGATCCTCCTTCACCTACAAGAGTTGTATGGTGAGCACAGCAGGAATGCTAGGTATGAGATATCTAGACAACTATTCCGCATGAGGATGTCTGAGGGACAGAGTGTTGGGGATCATGTCCACAAGATGATTCGGCTGATTGAGCAGTTGGAACATCTTGACTTCAACATGGATTTCCAACTACAAACGGATTTGATCCTTCAGTCCCTTCCTGAGTCTTTCGGGAATTTTGTGACAAATTTCCATATGACTAAACAGGAATGCACCTTAGCTGGTTTACTTAACATGCTGGTTATTGCCCAAAAGAATATGCCAGGTAATAAAGGAAAAGAGGTAGCTTTGGTTGCATCTTCTTCTGCTGGAAAGTCCAACAAGAAGAAGGGCAATAAGAAAAAGAAACCTCAGATTCCTGGTCGTTCCAAGAAAATAGCTAAACAGAAAAGGAAGGCTAAAGCTGATGGAGGCAAAGGAAAGTGTTTCCATTGCCAACAGGAAAGTGTTTCCATTGCCAGTAAGAAAGTGTTTCCACTGGCCAGAGTATAGCAATCTAAATGAATACAATGCCATGGTGAAAACCAACTCAAGTTCAAAATATATTTGGCACTTAAGGTTATGTCATGTTACAGAAGATAGGATTGCAAAATTGGAGAAAATGGGGATTCTATCCTCATTGGGCTCTGAGCCTACTCCAATTTGTGAATCTTGCCTTCAGGGCAAAATGACTAGATCACCCTTTGTTGGACAAGGGCTAAGATCTGAAAAAATTTTGGAACTAATACATAGTGATGTATGTGGTCCGTTTAAAGAAATGGCTAGAGGGGGCTTTCATTATTTTATTACCTTTACTGATGATAAATCAAGATTTGGGTATTTGTATTTGATGAAATACAAACATGAATCTTTTGAAAAGTTCAAAGAATTTAAATCTGAAGTAGAAAATCAAACAAGAAAGAGTATTAAAGCTCTTCGATCAGATCATGGAGGTGAATATTTGAGTACTGAATTTGATGAATACTTGAGAGAGCATGGCATTGTTTCTCAGCTGACTCCTCTAGGAATGCCACAGTTGAATGGTGTATCTGAAAGGAGAAATCGTACCCTATTGGATATGGTACGTAGTATAATGAGCTATACTGATATGCCAATCTTCTTTTGGGGATTTGCATTAGAATCAGCTTTGTATATTCTGAATAGGATTCCATCAAAATCAGTTTCTTTCACACCTTATGAGATATGGCATGGAAGAAAACCAAGTCTTAAGCATGTTAAGATTTGGGGTTGTCCAGCTTATATCAAAAAGCTGAACACTGATAAATTGGAGACCAGATCAGAAAAATGTCGATTTGTTGGATATCCAAAAGATAATTTTAGATATTATTTTTATTTGCCCACTTCACAAAAGGTTGTGATAAGTAGAGATGTCACATTTCTTGAACAACAGTTTGTTCAAGAAGGAGGCAAAGGAAGGCAAATAGAGTTAGAATTGGAGAATTCTGACCAACCAACAGATCAGATGGATATAGATCCATCTAGTCAACCAATACCCATTGATGAAACATCTATAGCTGTTCCTCGTAGAACAACCAGGGTATCTCACCCACCAGTGAGATATGGTTTTCTTCATGAAGAAAAACAAGAGTTGCCTACTCATGAAGAAGTAGATTATGGAGATGATCCACTTACCTATGAAGAAGCTATATCAGATATAGACTCTTCAAAATGGATTGAAGCTATGAAATCCGAGATTGATTCCATGTATAAGAATCAAGTTTGGGATCTTGTTGACCCACCTGAAGGTATTATACCTATAGGGAACAAATGGGTTTTCAAGAAGAAAATTGGTTCTGATGGAAAGGTAGAGACCTATAAGGCAAGGCTAGTAGCGAAAAGGTTTCGCCAAAGGTAATGAATCGACCATGAGGAGACTTTTTCGCCTGTTGCCATGCTTAAATCAATTAGGATTTTACTAGCAATAGCTGCATACTATGATTATGAGATTTGGCAGATGGATGTCAAAACAGCTTTTCTCAATGGATACATTGAAGAAAACATTTCATGGAACAACCTAAGGGATTTGAATCCCAAGATGGTTCCAAGGTATGCAAGCTAAAGCGATCCATTTATGGGTTGAAACAAGCTTCGAGGAGTTGGAACATCCGTTTTGATGAAGCCATTAAATCCTTTGGTTTTATCGAAAATGAGGATGAGCCATGTGTATATAAGAAGGTTAGTGACAGTGCTATCACTTTCCTTATCTTATATGTGGATGACATACTATTGATGGGTAATGACATAGGTATGTTGACGACTATAAAGGTATGGTTGTCAAATACATTCTCCATGAAAGACTTAGGGGAGGCAACCTATATTCTTGGGATTCGCATCTATAGAGATAGAGCGAAAAGAATAATTGGTTTATCCCAAAGTCTACACTTGGAAAAGGTGTTAAAAAGGTTTAACATACTTGATTCCAAGAGAGGATTGTTACCAGTGAGACATGGTATCCACCTTTCTAAAGAGATGTCTCCAAAGACACCTGAAGAAAGAGATAAGATGGCCAGGATTCCATATGCTTCGGCTATTGGAAGTTTAATGTATGCAATGTTGTGTACTAGGCCGGATATCGCATATGCTGTTAGTTTGACTAGCAGGTTTGGAACACTGGATAGCTGTCAAGAATATCCTTAAGTACTTGAGAAGAACTAAGGATTTATTCTTGATTTATGGAGGTGGAGAATTGCAATTGGATGGTTATACTGATTCTGATTTCCAATCAGATATCGATGATAGAAAGTCTACCTCTGGATATGTGTTCATTTGTAATGAAGGTGCAGTCAGTTGGAAGAGTTCCAAACAGAGCACGACTGCAGATTCCACTACAGAGGCTGAGTATATTGCTGCATCAGATGCTGTAAAGGAAGCTATTTGGATAAAGAAGTTTGTGACAGAACTTACAGTAGTTCCTTCCATTGAGTCAACAGTTCCACTACACTGTGACAACAATGGAGCAGTCATACAGGCTAAGGAACTAAGGTCTCACCCAAAATCCAAACACATAGAAAGGCACTACCACATTATCAGATATATAGTTGGGCAATGCGATATAGCCATGCAGAAAAATAACATTAGCTAAAAAATCCAGCTGATCCATTCAATAAGCCTATGTCACAGACTCAGTTAGACCGACATCTTGAGAAGATAGGTCTAAGATATTGTAATGAATGGCTCTAGTGCTAGTGGGAGATTGTTAGTAGTATGCCCTAGAGCATATCATTTAGTATGTATCTTGTACATATTTTTATTAATAAAAGGCATTTCCACTTTTCCGTTCACATAATATATTTATGTGTAATAGAAAAGGTCCATTGATATTTTATTAGAAATATTATTCTTAAGTTGTTAAGAATATGAGTGACAATATTTCTAGCACAAAGTATCATAAATAGGTTCACAATCGAGGATACTTCATAATAAGGACATGACTTATCCAGAAAGATTGTATTCATGTTTGTTCCAAAGTTATTTATATGAGATATAAATAAGATGGAATGGTGAGTCTCATGCCATATAACAAACATGATAGGCACTTATAAATGATAAGTAGACCGAACCAGTGACACTTATGACAAGCACATGGAGTTTGCTCTTGTCAATGTTTTGTCATAAATCATATCAGTGCATATAATCTTTAGACCTGAGATAGCACAGTTATCTTGTATATAGGTAGTTTGAGTTTGATACTACTTTCATACTTGTACTATGTATGGGTATATGGGCATGTGTTGGCTCCTACTAGTTATATATGGAGGTAGGTGTTGATCAAGATGGAATCTATTCCTCTAAGCAAATAGAGATAAAATCCTATGTTCATTTAATTGTTCTTGATGTTTCAAGTTCCTGTCCAGGACAGATAGATTTAATCATAAAAGAGTTTCTGATGAGAAAATCTTTTTAATCAAGAACTGGAATTAAAAGAGAACATAATATTCATAGCAAATGGAGTTTGACATAAACAATGACTCCAGCTTGAGTTGGAATTTTGTAACAGAGAGATTCTAGTGCATGGTAACATATGATTATAGGTTCATATAAGGTAAACCTTATTACTAATTGGGTGGCCATGGCATGCTATGCTAGGTGTTAACCATGGTCTATGAGGTTCATAAAATGATTTAGAGAAATCATTTATGGTAAGAAAGAGTTCTGATGATATTAAGAGTTGATATCTTGTCTCATTGCCAATTAGTGATGAGCCTAGTAAGTCACACACATACACAAGTTATCACCTATTTAAATATGATTTAATTAATTAATTAAAGAGTTTAATTGATTAATTAAATAGGTTTGGTTTGCTAGCATGACTTGAAACCAAATCTAGATTATTGGATGTGTAGTATAAATTAAATTTATATTTAAAGTGTTTAAATATGAATTTAATTGATGAGAAATTAATTAATAGAGATTAATTAATTAATTTATATTTGATATAAATTAATTAGAAGAAGGAAATAATTATTTTGGGTTAAGAACTCAAAATTAAGACACAGGGGCATTTTGGTCATTTCACAGTGTGACACGTGGCACCATGAGATGGTGACACATGGGATTACACATAAGCTTGCCAAATGTTTTTTTTTAATCATGTAAGATGATTAAAATCAAGATTAAATATAGGTTTGACACTTGGCACAATATGATTGGGTCACTTAAACCTAGAGCTAATCAAAGGGTGACATGTGGCAAGGGTTTAATGTGTTAACCTAGCTATTTAAGTGTGGTTATGAAAAGAAAAAATAACCAGCAGCCACTCCTCTCCTTTGTCACGCCACTTTGAGGGTTCTCATCTATTCTTCTTCATCTCTCATCAATTCAAAGAGATTAGCCATCAATCTCTTGAATTAAGAACGCTAGAAATTGTTTCTAGTGTCCTGTTTACATCTCTAATCTCTTAAAAAGCAGAACTTGAATATCTAATTAATAGAAAAGGCTTTAGAAGCTGTTCAAGCGCTGCCATAGGTGTTCTTGGTGTGGACAAGCTAGAGGGACAACATCTGGTGTCCTGAAGACGAATCTCAAAGGCGCAGACACGCTGCAGTGCATCAAGAGGTTAGTGTAATCGTTCTTGATTTAATCTAGGGTTCTAAAATTAATCTGATTAATTTTAAAATCTTAAATGGCAAATACAGATCCAAAAACATATTAAAAGAGTTTTAATATGTTGTTTATCATTAAAATCAAATAGATAAAAATAAATCTTGCATGGTGCATGTGACCCTAGGTGAAAATTTTTGAATTCAATGGTATAAACTTGTGTTTTTCATGCTTCCGTTCCTACATTTCCGACATCAGAATTTCTTTGAGTTTATCTCACAGGACCTGGAACTGGAAAGGATAGAATCAGAAGGGGCAGTGAAAAAGGGTACACAAGAGAAAGAGAAGAGTGAAAAGACTACTGGTCAAGCACCTGAAAGTGGTTCAGGGAAGAGAAAATAGCCTGGAGGATCTAGCTCTCGCAGATCTGGTAGAGGCAGATTCTCTGGACAAAGACCACCCCGGTCTGGTCAGCAGACCCAGCAAGCGCCCTGAGGAGCTCTATCAGTATGGCAGTGTGAAACTTGTGATAGAACACACGGTGGGGTTTGTTTCAAGGCCACAGGTGCATGTTTTAATTATGGAGGGAGCAGACATTTCGCTAAGGATTGTACTAGTCCTTGCCAATCTGGACCTTCTGCTACATCTGAGGGATCAGCCCAAGTCTCTACACCTAGAGGGTCACAGCCAGCTGGTAGAGGTAGGGGCAGAGGTAGGGGTCCTGGTAACACTCCTGGAAGTCAAAGCACTATTAACCAGCCAGTACCCAGTGGCGCACTAGTTAGAGTGTATACAATGCGTCAGAGGGAGGAGGCTGAAACGTCAGACGTAGTAGCTGGTACTTTCTCCATCCTTGACCAAGATCTATATGTGTTGTTTGATCCTGGCTCCACACATTCATATGTCAGTGCTAGTGTGATGGGTTCTACTGCTATTCAGTGTGTATCAATGGACTATGATGTGCTTGTAACTAGTCCATTAGGCCAGGAGGTCAGGGTAAATAAACTATATAAGGATTGTCCTCTGGTGATCCAAAGACACACTTTTCTATCTAATTTGATTGAAATGCCCTTCAGAGATTATGACATTATCTTGGGCATGGATTGGTTAGCCAGGCATCATGCCATGATTGACTGTAGACTGAAAACAGTCACTTTTGATCTCCCTCAGTATGGTGATGTAGTAATACATGGGGAGAGGCAGTTATTACCACCAAACATCATTTCAGCTGCACTGGCCAAAAAAATGATTAGGAAGGAGTGTGAGGCGTACTTGGCACATGTGATAGACAGCTAAGTGGGTAGTCCAGCATTGAGGGACATCCCTACAGTATGTGACTTTTCGGATGTATTTCCTGATGAATTGCCAGGATTACCTCTAAAAAAAGAAGTGCAGTTTGAGATTGATGTTATGCCTGGTGTGGACCCAATCTCTATAACTCCATATAGAATGGCACCAGCAGAACTAAAAGAATTGAAAGTGCAGTTGCAAGAGTTGCTTGACAAGGGCTTTATCCACCCTAGTGTGTCACCTTGGGGAGCACCAGTGTTGTTTGTAAAGAAGAAGGATGGCACTCTCCAGTTATGCTTTGACTATCGGCAGTTGAATAAGGTGACAATAAAGAATAGATAACCATTGCCCCGCATTGATGACTTGTTTGATCAGTTGAGGGGTGTAGCCGTGTTCTCCAAAATTGACCTGAGATCAGGTTATTATCAGCTGAAAGTACAAGAGCAGAGTATTTCTAAAACTGCCTTTAGAACCCACTGTGGCCATTATGAGTTCTTGGTCATGCCATTAGGGTTAACTAATGCTCCGGCTGCTTTTATGGATCTGATGAACACTATCTTTAGACCATACCTCGACCAATTTGTTGTGGTATTCATAGATGATATATTGGTTTATTCGAGGAATACAGAAGAGCATGATAGAAATCTGCGCATTGTACTGCAAACTTTGAGGGAGAAACAACTATACGCCAAGTTGTTGAAGTGTGAATTTTGGCTGAAAGAAATATCTCTCTTAGGGCATGTAGTATCGGTAGAGGGCATCAAGGTAGATCCAAGTAAGATAGAAGCTGTCCTTAATTGGAAGCCACCTAGAAATATCATAGAGATTCACAGTTTTCTGGGTTTAGCTGGATATTACCGTAGATTTGTGAAGGGATTATCCATGTTGGCATCTTCATTGACTAAGCTGCTTAGGAAAGATGTGAAATTTCAGTGGATGGATAAATGCCAGCAGAGTTTTGATGAATTGAAGAGGTGTTTGACTGAGGCTCTAGTCCTGACTTTACCTACTCTGGGTAAAGAATATACAGTTTACAATGACGGTTCTCACAATGGGTTAGGCTGTGTATTGATGCAAGATTGGAATGTTATTGCTTATGCATCATGCCAGCTAAAACTACATGAGTGGAACTATCTGACACATGACTTGGAGCTTATAGCTATAGTATTTGCTCTTAAGATCTGGAGACACTATTTGTTTGGGGAGAAATGCTATATCTACACAGATCATAAGAGTTTAAAGTATTTGGGCACCTAGAAAGAGTTGAATTTGAGATAGAGGAGATGGTTAGAGTTGATAAAAGACTATGATTGTCTGATAGACTATCAGCCAGGGAAAGCTAATGTGGTGGCTAACGCCTTAAGTCGTAAGACTATGGCAAGTCTACAGGTTACTCCTTTGTCTATGGTACATGAGTTGAGATCATTACATGCCATCTTAAAGATTAATAATGAGGGGAAGATAGCAGTTGCATGGCATGTACAGCCAGTGCTTACTGATCAGATTTGAATGGCTCCTCAGAATGATCAGAAGTATCAAAGTCTATTGGAAGAAGTCTGGCAGGGCAAGAAACCAGAATTCTCAATTAGAGATGATGGTCTACTGCTACACCAGGGTTGAATGTGTGTTCCTAATGATGTTGATTTGAGACAGATCATTTTGAAGGAAGCATTTGAGTCTCCTTTTTCCATGCACCCTGGTGGTATAAAAATGTATAGAGGGCTAAAGGAGCATTACTGGTGGATGGGTATGAAAAGAGATGTGGCCGAATTTATTTCCAAATGCCTAACTTGTCAGCAAGTGAAGGCAGAGCACCAAGTACCCACTAGGTTGTTACATTTACTATTAGTACCAGAATGGAAATGGGAGAGAATAACAATGGATTTTGTGATGGGACTTCCGAGGACACAGAAGAGTCATGATGCAGTATGGGTCATTGTTGACAGACTGACCAAGTCTACTCATTTTCTGCCAGTTCAGATGGACTACATTTTAGAAAGATTGGCCAAGTTGTACATTGATGAGATTGTGAGACTACATGGAGTGCCAGTATCCATTGTATCAGACAGAGATCCTAGGTTCACTTCTAGATTCTGGGGTAGTCTTCAAATAGCCCTAGGAACTAGATTGAACTTCAGCATGGCATTCCACCCACAGACTGATGGCCAGTCTGAGAGAGTAATTCAGATCTTGGAGGACATGCTACGGGCTTGTGTGATTGAGTTTGAGGGCAGTTGGGACACTTACTTGTCTTTGATTGAGTTTGCTTATAACAACAGCTACCAATCAAGCATTGGGATGCCTCCATATGAAGCTTTGTATAGCAGAAAATGCAGAACTCCCCTGTGCTGGGATGAAGTAGGTGAAAGAAAGATGATTGGGCTAGAAATTGTTCAGCAAACTGAAGAGAAAATCATATTAATCAGAGACCGACTCAAGGCCGCATTAGACCATCAGAAGTCCTATATTGATCTAAAGAGGCGAGATATTGAGTACACAGTGGGTGAGAAAGTATTACTCAAGGTTTCTTCTTGGAAGAAAATTATGAGATTCGGTAGAAAGGGGAAACTGAGTCCTCGTTTCATTGGGCCATATGAGGTTCTGGAAAGAGTGGGTCCTTTGGCATATCGGTTGGCACTACCTCCAGAGTTGGAGAAGTTACATAATATCTTCCATGTGTCCATGTTGAGGAGGTATCGATCAGACCCATCTCATGTACTACCAGTAGAAGAAATTGAAGTGAATCCAGACCTTACATATGAAGAAGAACTCATAGAGATTTTGGCTTATGAGGTGAAACAGCTACGGAATAAGCAGATCCCGTTAGTGAAAGTGCTGTGGAACCATCATTCGGGCCAGGAGGCTACTTGGGAACGAGAGGAGGACATGAGGAAACAGCACCCACTATCACACCCTACCCCTCTGTAAGACATAACATGATCCTATAGTATACCTAATGAATTACCAAACTTCGTCTACTGATAACCCATTAAATACACTACAAGGGATTTTAAAACTTTTCTTACTTCTTTTTACAGTGGTGAGCACTATTTACAGGTGTTAAATTTTTTTTTTTAATTGAAGTGAAACCAGATAACACATTTGAAGTATTAATAATTTTTGTAAAAATTTTGGTAGAGTGCCATCTGTATTTTGAATAAAATAGTTCTTCAAAAACCTGTAAAAAACACTTCCAATATTTGTTCAGTCCCCAAACTCCAATATCCAATCAACACAACAAGTTTATCAACATTTGCCAACTCAAATCCACAATAATTTTCTAGTGCTTTCAAAACTGAGATAAAAGAAATATACATCACAATATTTTTACAAGCCAAGATAATTTACAATTTTAATGTACAATTTTAAGTTACAACTGCTCAAAACCAAGAATAATATATACATACAGTGAACATACATTACAATACAAAATGCAAAATATGGTATAGTCAATATACCCAATGATCTCTCACTGTAGTACTAGCAGCCTAGTCTGCTGCCCTGTCAGTCTGTCTACTTGCGACAGCAATGGAAAGCTATCGCTGAGCCAATGTCTCAGTGGTGCACAACATTAACAAAATACAACTTTAAAACATAAATCATAAGTCATATAAATAGTGGATACTTAAAACCATAGTTAAATTCAAAGACAGTGAATGTCATCAACAATTTAAACTCCATTTCACAATATCACAATAAATATCAATAAATCACACACACAACTTAATCATGTTCCAAAGTCCAATTCATACCAAGAGCCGATGGCTAATGAGGAATAACATAGCTAGCTAGCAATAATATGAGTACTCATTCTATTCGTCCTCAATAGGCACATACCTCAACACTTCAGCCAGAGAGGGAATTCAAAGTCAATTCATCCCACTAGACAAGCTAGTGAGGAATTCAATCAATATACATGATAGCTGTGGTTTCATACTATTTACAATGCTTTTCAATCAATAAGTATCCATCAAATATCATTCAAACAATTTTTCACAATTTAAAATAATAATATACAAATAGTCATAATTTATTTCAATTGAAAAATTCAAAAGAAATAACTATTGTGCACAAACCTCTGATAAATGTCTCTTGGTCCTGACTCAGGGTTTCCTTCCCCTTCCCTAAGTCTTTGCTAACTGAAACACACAATTTGAAGTGTTTCAGTACTCATTTAAACTGTCTCTAACGATAAGGTTCAATAATTAATTTATTGAATTCTATTATTTTACTTAGTCAACCTAAAATATTAACCCTCAATGCACTTTAGGCGAATTAGGTTTAATGTTACCAATATGTCATATTTTATAGCCTTTTAGTGTTGGTACATGTTACCAAATTCACTTTCAAGTATATTGCATTTTATTGCAATATGCCGGATTCCGGTATACTAATTTGACCTAGCTAGACGACCTAGTTCCCTCAGTTTTCGGGTTTCGGTCCAAACTACAAACTTGTAGGTCAATGTATTATTGCATGCAGGGCAAAATTTCAGGTCATTCTGAGTTGTGTAGACCAAGATATGGCCAATTTACCAATGCTGGATAGAATGCACCAAAATGGTAACTTTATGTCATTTTTAGGTCACTTTTGATTCGGCCAGTTTTTGGACCTGCAATTTTTCAAGCTATTTGTCTTGGTTCTGATCATTTCTGGGCTTTGGTGTCTTCATAATAATTGTAGATATATGTCTTAACTATTCATGGTAAAAATTTCAGGTCAATTTGACCTGTTTTGAGTGAGTTATGGCTAAAACACTAACTGCTGTCCAAATAGTCAATTTTCAAGTTTTCAAAGCACTAATCCGGATTTGGTCATTTTTCAAGTCACCTTCTAGGCAGATTTTTGGTAAGCTTCCTTCATGAAAGTTGGCATATTTTGTGCCTAGTTTCACCTCCAATTGGTCTCATACCAATTGGAGCCACACACTTAAGGTTCTAAGCCAAAACATACACTGCCATATTACACATTGTTCTTCCTTACCAATTACACATCCAACACTTACCAAATTAACTCTTCCATGCCAATTCTGGTTTGTACCATAACACTAACACACTTTACTTTACAATTTTTGTCATTTTGGCAGCTTGTAACCACTCTCAAGAAACACACTATAATACAGAATTTTCCAAAGTCCCATTTACAACAATTAAAGTCCCATTTACAACAATTCAACCACATGAACCTACCTCATTTCTATGTCCAAATTCTAACAATTAAACACACACACATGTTGCCATCCATGACAACATAATTCAACAATATTTCATGAACTAAAACACTTCAATCTTCTTCATGAGGCTGCCACAAATTTACACATATCCATCAATTGCCATTTTCACTTTTTAAGCTTCCAAATCATACCCTACACATGGAATTCAAGTACAATACAATTAAACATTTAAATCATCATTCAAACCACTATTTACATGCAAGAATAAGCTGTTCTTATTGAGGTTTCATGGCTGCCAAAATGTACATCTCTATTAAAACATCAAACTTCAAAAATTCTTCCACAAATCAACTACCCACAACATCCATTCAAGGTTTAATGAAATAAGAATAAAAAATACATACTTACCACTTTTGAAATTCTTCAAAACCTCACCAAAACTTAACTTTCTTTCTGCCTATATGTTTCCCAAGATGTGTAGGCAAAGTTTAGTGAAGGAAAATGCAAGGATCATGGCTTGAAGATGAAAGAGTGAAGCTTGAATGCAATTCGGCCATGGAGGTTTGAGAGCATTTCAATTTCGACTAGTTCTGCAAAGTGAGGAAGATGAAGGCATATTCTATCCATATGTTGATTAAATGTCCACTTAAGTGGAGTTAGTGGAGCACTAATAGGATTAAAAGTATTTTTTTATGTTAAACTTTCCAATTTTCCACATTTTCCTCCTATCTTTTGCTATTTAGATTATGTACCACTATTTTAATTTTTCATAACATTTCTAAAGTGTAATATCATTTATTTTTAATGGAAATTTAGGTCAAAAGATAACTCGGGATGTCAAATGACCACAATGCCCCTGTTCGGGTTGCATTCCCGATTTTTCGGTGACACCGAGTTTTTATCGTTTTCTCGATTTCTCGTTTTTCTTTGTACTAATTAATTAATTTTTCTTTAATGTTTTTAATGACATTTATATTTCAATAGATGTTTATTTAAGTCTTAAAAATATTTTCCAGGGTTCCCCGCGGTCCGTATTAGTCAACGGTCCATGCCAGAATCTCTGCAAATCACCCATCGCTATGGTTCTCGACTCGTTTAACTTGGTTACATTTCATTGCTATTATTTTTCCTTTGTTTTTCTGTATTTTCTTTTCTTTTATTTCATTATTTTATGTCTCCTCACCCATACCTAAGTGTAGTTCTAGGCATCCTAGCTGTTCGGACAACACTGGTCACCAGAACAATAGAACACACTACCGAACATAGGGGTGTTACAATTCTCCCCCCTTTAAAATAAATTTCGTCTCGAAATTTTACTTGGCATCAGTCTCTGAATAGCTATGGGTGCTGTCTCTTCATATCCTCTTCACGTTCCCAAGTAGCTTCCTGGCCTGAATGATGGTTCCACAGCACTTTAACCAGGTGTATCAGTTTATTCCTCAACTGCTTCACCTCATATGCCAAAATTTCTATGGGTTCTTCATCATATGAGAGGTCTGGATTTACCTCAATCTCTTCAACTAATAGTACATGAGATGGGTCAGATCTGTACCTCCTTAACATGGACACATGGAAGACACTGCTTATCCTTTCTAGCTCTGGAGGTAATGCTAGCCGATATGCCAAAGGACCCACTCTTTCAAAAACCTCATATGGTCCGATGAAATGAGGACTCAGTTTCCCCTTTCTGCCAAATCTCATAATTCTATTCCAAGGAGAAACTTTAAGAAACACCTTATCACCCACTGCATATTCAATATCTCTTCTCTTCAGATCAACATAGGACTTCTGACGGTCTGATGCAGCCTTGAGTCGATCTCTGATCAATCTGATCTTTTCCTCTGTCTGCTGAACAATTTCTAGCCCAATCACCTTCCTTTCACCTATTTCATCCCAACATAAGGGAGTTCTGCACTTTCTGCCATACAAAGCTTCATATGGAGGCATCCCAATGCTTGATTGGTAGCTGTTGTTATAAGCAAACTCAATCAAAGGCAAGTGTATATCCCGACTACCTTCAAACTCAATCACACAAGCCCGTAGCATATCCTCCAATATCTGAATTACCCTTTCAGACTGGCCATCTGTCTATGGGTGGAATGCTGTGCTAAAGTTCAATCTAGTTCCTAGGGCTCTCTAAAGACTACCCTAGAATCTAGACGTGAACTTAGGATCTCTGTCAGATACAATCGATACTAGCACTCCATGCAATTTTACAATCTCGTATATGTACAATCTGGCCAATCTTTCCAGGCTATAGTCCATCCGAACTGGCAAAAAGTGAGCAGACTTGGTCAGTCTGTCAACTATAATGTTAGTAGTATGCCCTAGAGCATATCATTTAGTATGTATCTTGTACATGTTTTTATTAATAAAAGGCATTACCACTTTTCTGTTTACATAAGATATTTATGTGTAATAGAAAAGGTCCATTGATATTTTGTTACAAATTCTGTTCTTAAGTTGTTAAGAATATGAGTAACAGTATTTCTAGTACAAAGTATCATAAATAGGTTCACAATCGAGGATACTTCATAATAAGGACATGACTTATCCAGAAAGATTGTATTCATGTTTGTTCCCAAGTTATTTATATGAGATATAAATAAGATGGAATGGTGAGTCTCATGCCATATGAGAAACATGATAGGGACTTATAAATGATAAGTAGGCCGAACCAGCGACACTTATGACAAGCACATGGAGTTTACTCTTGTCAATGTTTTGTCATAAATCATATCAGTGCATATAATCTTTAGATCTGAGATAGCACAATTATCTTGTATATAGGTAGTTTGAGTTTGATACTGCTTTCATACTTGTACTGTGTATGGGTATATGGGCATGTGTTGGCTCCTACTAGTTATATATGGAGGTAGGTGTTGATCAAGATGGAATCTATTCCTCTAAGTAAATAGGGATAAAATCCTATGTTCATTTAATTGTTCTTGATGTTTCAAGTTCCTGGCCAGGACAAATAGATTTAATCATAAAAGAGTTTCTGATAAGAAAATCTTTTTAATCAAGAACTGGAATTAAAAAAGAACATAATATTCATAGCAAATGGAGTTTGACATAAACCATGACTCCAGCTTGAGTTGGGATTTTGTAATAGAGAGATTTTAGTGCATGGTAACATATGATTATAGGTTCATTTAAGGTAAACCTTATTACTAATTGGGTGGCCATGACATACTATGCTAGGTGTTAACCATGGTCTATGAGGTGCATAAAATGATTTAGAGAAATTATTTATGGTAAGAAAGAGTTCTGATGATATTAAGAGTTGATATCATATCTCATTGCCAATTAGTGATGAGCCTAGTAAGTCACACACATACACAAGTTATCACCTAATTAAATATGATTTAAATAATTAATTAAAGAGTTTAATTGATTAATTAAATAGGTTTGGTTTGCAATTAGATTGCAAAGTCCCTAGCATGACTTGAAATCAAATCTAGATTATTGGATGTATAGTATAAGTTAAATTTATACTTAAAGTGTTTAAATATGAATTTAATTAATGAGAAATTAATTAATAGAGATTAATTAATTAATTTATATTTGATATAAATTGATTAGAAGAAGAGAAATAATTATTTTGGATTAAGAACTCAAAATTAAGACACAGGGGCATTTTGGTCATTTCACAGGGTGACATGTGGCACCATGAGATGGTGACACATGGCATTACATATAAGCTTGCCAAATGCCTTTTAATCATGTAAGATGATTAAAATTAAGATTAAATATAGGTTTGACACTTGGCACAATGTGATTTGGTCAATTAAACCTAGAACCAATAAGAGGGTGACATGTGGCAAGGGTTTAATGTGTTGACCTAGCTATATAAGTGTTGTTATGAAAAGAAAATAACACAACCAGCAGCTCCTCATCCTTGGTGCCGCCACCCAAGAGTCTCCCTTCTCTTCCTCTTCATCTCTCATCTATTCCAAGAGATTAGCAAGCAATTTCTTGAATTAAAAATACTAGAAATCGTTTCTAGTGCCCTGTTTACATCTTTAATCTCTTAAAAGGCAGAACTTGATTTTCTAAATAATAGAAAAAGCTTTAGAAACTATTAAAGGGCTGCCATAGGTATTCTTGGTGTGGATAAGCTAGATGGACAACATCTGGTGTCCTGAAGACGAATCTCAAAGGCGCAAATACACTACAGTGTATCAAAAGGTTAGTGTGTTTGTTCTTGATTTAATCTAGGGTTCTAAAATTAATCTGATTAATTCTAAAATCTTAAATGGCAAATACAGATCCAAAAAACATATTAAAAGTGTTTTAATATGTTGTTTATCAATGAAATCAAATAGATAAAAATAAATCTTGCATCAAGCATGTGACCTTAGGTGAAAATTTTTGAATTCAATGGTATAAACTTGTGTTTTTTATGCTTCCGCTCCTTCAATTGGTATCAGAGCCACTATATTTTCCATTTAGATTGTTGATTATATGATTTAATTATGTGTTTTGATCATGAGATGATTTATCCATTGCTGGTTGCAATGAAAGTGTGGCAGCATGCTTGAAAAACACCATCAATGGTGCGCATGGTTTGGCTTCCATGGGTGGTCTAAGGTTTGGCTTTTAATTCTGCAATTGTTATATGTTTTGAGGCCTATTCCTTGACTAATTAAAGTGTTTAATTAGTAGTTTTAATCACACAATTAAATTATGATTCAAATCAGAATTTTAAAAATTGTTTGAATGAGATTCAAATCTGAATTTTAAAAGTTGTTTGAATGTGATTCAAATATGAAATTTTAAAGTTATTTGAATCATATTCAAATCTGAATTTTTAAAGTTGATTGAATAATATTTAGATCTGATTTTTAAAAAAATGTTTGAATGTGATTCAAATCTGATTTTTTAAAAAATGTTTGAATGTGATTCAAATCTGAATTTATAAGATTGTTTGAATGTGATTCAAATCTGAATTTTTAAATTTATTTGAATGAGATTCAAATATGAATTTTTAAATTTATTTGAATCATATTCAAATCTGGATTTTTAAGTTGAATATGAGATATTCAATTTAATTGAAGGATGTATGTTTTATTTAATTGTTAAATAGTGATATGCATAATGGATGATCATGGATTATAAAAGACCAATATGATTGGATTTATTTCTTTTATGTTTTCTTTGGGATTGTAAATTAATTAATTTATTTTAATTTATTTTGGACATGTATTATTAAGTTTGTAATAATTTTTGGGTTATAATTTCATTTATTTAATTCTTGTAAATTCGCCTTGGTATGCCAAGGATTACTATGTAATTGGATTGCAAGAAGTTCAAGGAGGTCAAGAGCATTGGTGGGACCAGTGGGAGGAATTCAAGATCAAGTGTTGATTATGTACTCCTTCAGCAACTCTTGTAAAATGAATGAATGAAATGCACCTAGGAATGCCCTGATTCAATTCTTGGTGGCTCAGAATTGAATCCCTTAGAAAGTCCATGATCATACCATGTTACTGCTTATCCATGAATGCATGAGATGTATGGGAATGTATGCAATTATATGATATATGCATACTAATTGGATAATGTGCAAAGTGAGACCTTAATAGTAATTAGGTTGACCATAAAATCTTCCAAACAAATGATTAAGTTGGAAATGTTATAATTAAAGTAATTATAACATAGGCCCGCCATTGAGGCAATTATTTTAAGAAATTTTAAATACTTGCATGAGATGCAATTGATTTAAGAGATTTTCTTAAGAATAATTGTTAAGTATGAGATGTTGTAAATATGTAAATAGTTTGGTGGCCAATATTGGATGTACCTGAGGACATTAAAATTATTTGCATAATTACTGGCTCAATGGGATCAACTTAACTAATGCAAGATAAGTCAATAATGGATGTACCTGAGATTTTGAGCATTAGGGGCTAGGTAAAGGATTGAACCTCACATGAGATGTGATGGCCAAGGAGTTACTCGCTTATAGTTTATTGTAATTCCAATAATGGATGTACCTGAGGATGATCAATAGAATTATAAGAATTCAATCACCCACTAGAAATCCATCCAACTAGGATTTCCGTTTTCTATTTTAGAAGTGTAGGATTCGCTAAGTTAGTGGGAGGACCAATTTGATTAAAAGACCATAATCATTTTGGTTAATTACATGATACATTTACTAATTAATCTGGTTATTTTTTGCAGTTAATTTTCTGATAAAAATGAGCACAGAACAACCACCACCATCCAATATCCTTACAAGCATACTTGATCGCAATAGGTTGATAGGACCTAATCTCTTTGATTGGCTAAGAAACTTGAAACTTGTTATGAACCTTGAACATATAGGATATGTTCTAAACTCAAATGTTCCTGGTCCCTTACCTCCAGAGGCCACTCAAGAGGAATATGAAACTTTGGACAAGTGGAAGGAGCATGATATGAGAGCTAAGTGTTACATGCTTGCTTCCATGAGTAATGAGTTACAGAAGCAGTATGAGAACATGCAGAGTGCGAGTGAGATCCTCCTTCACCTACAAGAGTTGTATGGTGAGCACAGTAAGAATGCTAGGTATGAGATATCTAGGCAGCTGTTCTGCATGAGGATATCTGAGGGACAGAATGTTGGGGATCATGTCCACAAGTTGATTCGGCTAATTGAGCAGTTGGAACATCTTGACTTCAACATGGATTTCCAACTACAGAAGGATTTGATCCTTCAGTCCCTTCCTGAGTCTTTTGGGAATTTTCTGACAAATTTCCATATGACTCAACAGGAATGCACCTTAGCTGGTTTACTCAACATGCTGGTTATTGCCTAAAAGAATATACCGGGCAATAAAGGAAAAGAGGTAGCTTTGATTACATCTTCTTCTACTGGAAAGTCCAACAAGAAGAAGGGCAATAAGAAAAAGAAACCTCAGATTCCTGGTCTTCTAAGAAAATAGCTAAAAAGAAAGGGAAGACTAAAGCTGAAGGAGGCGAAGGAAAGTGTTTCCACTGCCAGAAAGATGGGCATTGGAAAAGTAACTGCCCAGAGTATCTTGCTTCTTTGAAGGACAAGAAGGATACACCTTTGGAAGGTATGTCTATATCTTGTTATTTAGATTCTGATGATACTCATAGTTCATCTACAGCTTGGGTTTTAGATACTGGTGTCAGTTCTCACATTTCTAATGATATGCAGGAACTAGCAAATAGTAGCAGCTTGCGTTCTCAAGATATTAGAGTCCGGATTGGTAATGGTTCAACTATTGAAGCTTTAGCCATAGGATCTAAATCTTTTTACATGTTTGGACATGTTTTGTGTTTGGATAATATTTTATATGTACTTGATGCTTTTAAGAACATCATTTCTATATCTAGTTTGACTAGAAATGGCTATGAATTTCAGTTCACAGATGATGTTTGCAATATTTATTTTGGAAATAAATATGTCGGTTCGGGTTATATGAATGATGGTCTTTATTATTTGGATAATAATGATAAACACAAATTGAATGCAAGTGTTCTAAAAGAATGCAATGCCATGGTGAAAACCAACTCAAGTTCAAAATATATTTGGCACTTAAGGTTATGTCATGTTGCAGAAGATAGGATTGCAAAATTGGAGAAAATGGGAATTATATCCTCATTGGGCTCTGAGCCTACTCCAACTTGTGAATCTTGCCTTTAGGGCAAAATGACTAGATCACCCTTTGTTGGACAAGGGCTAAGAGCTGAAAATATTTTAGAGCTAATACATAGTGATATATGTGATCCATTTAAAGAAATGGCTAGAGGGGGCCTTTATTATTTTATTACCTTTACTGATGATAAATCAAGGTTTGGGTATTTGTATTTGATGAAATACAAACATGAATCCTTTGAAAAGTTCAAAGAATTTAAATCTGAAGTAGAAAATCAAACAGGAAAGAGTATTAAAGCTCTTCGATCAGATTGTGGAGGTGAATATTTGAGTACTGAATTTGATGAATACTTAAGAGAGTACGGCATTGTTTCCCAGCTGACTCCTCTAGGAACGCCATAGCTGAATGGTGTATCTGAAAGGAGAAATCGTACCCTATTGGATATGGTACATAGTATGATGAGCTATACTGATATGCCAATCTCCTTTTGGGGATTTGCATTAGAATCAACTTTGTATATTCTGAATAGGATTCCATCAAAATCAGTTTCTTTCGCACCTTATGAGATATGGCATGGAAGAAAACCAAGTCTTAAGCATGTTAAGATTTTGAGTTGTCCAGCTTATATCAAAAAGCTGAACACTGATAAATTGGAGACCAGATCAGAAAAGGGTCGATTTGTTGGATATCCAAAAGATAGTTTTGGATATTATTTTTATTTGCCTAATTCACAGAAGATTGTGATAAGTAGAGATGCCACATTTCTTGAACAATAGTTTGTTCAAAAAGGTGGCAAAGGAAGGCAAATAGAGTTAGAATTAGAGAATTCTGACCAACCAATAGATCAGATGGATATAGATCCATCTAGTCAACCTGCACCCATTGATGAAACATCTACAGCTGTTCCTCGTAGAACAACCAGGGTATTTCACCCACCAGTGAGATATGGTTTCCTTCATGAAGAAGAACAAGAGTTGTCTACTCATGAAGAAGTAGATCATGAAGATGATCCACTTACCTATGAAGAAGCTATATCAGATATAGACTCTTTAAAATGGATTGATGCTATGAAATCCGAGATTGATTCCATGTATAAGAATCAAGTTTGGGATCTTGTTGACCCACCTGAAGGTAATGTACCTATAGGGAACAAATGGGTTTTCAAGAAAAATAATTGGTTCTGATGGAAAGGTAGAGACCTATAAGGCAAGGCTAGTAGCGAAAGGGTTTCACCAAAGGCAAGGAATCGACTATGAGGAGACTTTCTCGCCTTTTACCATGCTTAAATCAATTAGGATTCTATTAGCAATAGCTACATACTATGATTATGAGATTTGGCAGATGGATGTCAAAATAGCTTTTCTCAATGGATACATTGAAGAAAACATTTTCATGGAACAACCCAGGGGTTTTGAATCCCAAGATAGTTCCAAGGTATGCAAGCTAAAGCGATCCATTTATGGGTTGAAGCAAGCTTTGAGGAGTTGGAACATCCGTTTTAATGAAGCCATTAAATCCTTTGGTTTTATCAAAAATGAGGATGAGCCATGTGTATATAAGAAGGTTAGTGACAGTGCTATCACTTTCCCTGTCTTATATGTGGATGACATACTGTTGATGGGTAATGACACAGGTATGTTGACAACTATAAAGGTATGGTTGTCAAATACATTTTTCATGAAAGACTTAGGGGAGGCAACCTATATTCTTGGGATTCTCATCTATAGAGATAGAGTGAAAAGAATAATTGATTTATCCCAAAGTCTATACTTGGAAAAGGTGTTAAAGAGGTTTAACCTGCTTGATTCCAAGAGAGGATTGTTACCAGTGTGACATGGTATCCATCTTTCTAAAGAGATGTCTCCAAAGACACCTGAAGAAAGAGATAAAATAGCCAGGATTCCATATGCTTTGACTATTGGAAGTTTAATGTATGCAATGTTGTGTACTAGGCCGGATATTGCATATGCTATTAGTTTGACTAGCTGGTATCAATCCAATCCAGGTTTGGAACACTGATAGCTATCAAGAATATCCTTAAGTACTTGAGAAGAACTAAGGATTTGTTATTGATCTATGGAGGTGGAGACTTGCAATTGGATGGTTATACTGATTCTAATTTCCAATCAGATATCGATGATAGAAAGTCTACCTCTGGATATGTGTTCATTTGTAATGGAGGTGCAGTCAGTTGGAAGAGTTCCAAACAGAGCACGACTGCAGATTCCACTACCGAGGCTAAGTATATTACTGCATCAAATGCTGCAAAGGAAGATGTTTGGATAAAAACGTTCGTGACAGAACTTACAGTAGTTCCTTCCATTGAGTCAGCAGTTCCACTACACTGTGACAACAATAAAGCAGTCATACAGGCTAAGGAACCAAGGTCTCATAAGAAATCCAAACATATAGAAAGGCGCTACCACATTATCATAGAAATAGTTGGACGAGGCAATATAGCCATGCAGAAAATAGCATCAGCTGAAAATCTAGCTGATCCATTCACTAAGCCTATGTCACAGACTCAGCTAGACCGATATCTTGAGAAGATGGGTCTAAGATATTATAATGAATGGCTCTAGTGCTAGTGGGAGATTGTTAGTAGTATGCCTTAGAGCATATCATTTAGTATATATCTTGTACATGTTTTTATTAATAAAAGGCATTACCACTTTTCCGTTTACATAAGATATTTATGTGTAATAGAAAAGGTCCATTGATATTTTGTTAGAAATTCTATTCTTAAGTTGTTAAGAATATGAGTGACAGTATTTCTAGTACAAAGTATCATAAATAGGTTCATAATCGAGGATACTTCATAATAAGGACATGACTTATCCAGAAAGATTGTATTCATGTTTGTTTCCAAGTTATTTATATGAGATATAAATAAGATGGAATGGTGAGTCTCATGCCATATGACAAACATGATAGGCACTTATAAATGATAAGTAGGTCGAACCAGCGACACTTATGACAAGCACAGGGAGTTTACTCTTGTCAATGTTTTGTCATAAATCATATCAGTGCATATAATCTTTAGACCTGAGATAGCACAGTTATCTTGTATATAGGTAGTTTGAGTTTGATACTGCTTTCATACTTGTACTGTGTATGGGTATATGGGCATGTGTTGGCTCCTACTAGTTATATATGGAGGTAGGTGTTGATCAAGATGGAATATGTTCCTCTAAGTAAATAGGGATAAAATCTTATGTTCATTTAATTGTTCTTGATGTTTCAAGTTCCTGGCCAGGACAGATAGATTTAATCATAAAAGAGTTTCTGATGAGAAAATCTTTTTAATCAAGAACTGGAATTAAAAGAGAACATAATATTCATAGCAAATGGAGTTTGACATAAACCATGAATCCAGCTTGAGTTGGGATTTTATAACAGAGAGATTCTAGTGCATGGTAACATATGATTATAGGTTCATTTAAGGTAAACCTTATTACTAATTGGGTGGCCATGGCATGCTATGCTAGGTGTTCACCATGGTCTATGAGGTGCATAAAATGATTTAGAGAAATCATTTATGGTAAGAAAGAGTTCTGATGATATTAAGAGTTGATATCATATCTCATTGCCAATTAGTGATGAGCCTAGTAAGTCACATACATACACAAGTTATCACCTAATTAAATATGATTTAATTAATTAATTAAAGAGTTTAATTGATTAATTAAATAGATTTGGTTTGCAATTAGATTGCAAAGTCCCTAGTATGACTTGAAACCAAATCTAGATTATTGGATGTATAGTATAAGTTAAATTCATATTTAAAGTATTTAAATATGAATTTAATTAATGAGAAATTAATTAATAGAGATTAATTAATTAATTTATATTTGATATAAATTGATTAGAAGAAGAGAAATAATTATTTTGAGTTAAGAACTCAAAATTAAGACACAGGGGCATTTTGGTCATTTCACAGGGTGACATGTGGCACCATGAAATGGTGACACATGGCATTACACATAAGCTTGCCAAATGTCTTTTAATCATGTAAGATGATTAAAATTAAGATTAAATATAGGTTTAACACTTGGCACAATGTGATTGGGTCAATTAAACCTAGAACCAATCAGAGGGTGACATGTGGCAAGGGTTTAATGTGTTGACCTAGCTATATAAGTGTTGTTATGAAAAGAAAATAAGACAACCAGTAGTTCCTCATCCTTGGTGCCGCCACCCAAGAGTCTCCCTTCTCTTCCTCTTCATCTCTCATCTATTCCAAGAGATTAGCAAGTAATCTCTTGAATTAAAAATACTAGAAATCGTTTCTAGTGTCCTATTTACATCTTTAATTTCTTAAAAGGCAGAACTTGATTTTCTAAATAATAGAAAAAGCTTTAGAAGCTATTCAAGGGCTGCCATAGGTGTTCTTGGTGTGGACAAGCTAGAGGGACAACATCTGGTGTCCTGAAGACGAATCTCAAAGGCGCAAATACACTGCAGTGTATCAAAAGGTTAGTGTGTTTGTTCTTGATTTAATCTAGGGTTCTAAAATTAATCTGATTAATTCTAAAATTTTAAATGGCAAATACAGATCCAAAAACATATTAAAAGTGTTTTAATATGTTGTTTATCATTGAAATCAAATAGATAAAAATAAATCTTGTATCAAGCATGTGACCCTAGGTGAAAATTTTTGAATTCAATGGTATAAACTTGTGTTTTTCACGCTTCCGCTCCTTCATATAACCCATACTCCATCATGACTATTCTGTGTCCTTGGAAGTCTCGTAATAAAATCCATAGTTATCCGTTCCCACTTCCACTCTGGTACAGGCAATGGATGTAACAATCCAGCTGAGACTTGATGTTCTACCTTTACTTGCTGACAAGTTAGGCATTTGGAAACAAATTCAGCTATATCCTTCTTCATACCCATCCACCAGTAATGCTTTTTCAGCCCTCTGTACATTTTAGTTCCACCAGGATACATAGCAAAAGGAGACTCATGTGCTTCCTTCATAATTATCTGTCTCAATTCCACATCATTAGGAATGTACATTCTGCCCTGATGTAGTAGTAAACCATCATCTCTCATAGAGAATTCAGGTTTCTTGCCCTGCTGGACTTCTTTCAATAGCTTCTAATATTTATCATCACACTGAGCAACCATTCTGATCTGATCAATCAACACTGGCTGTACATGCCATGCAACTACTGTCTGTCCCTCATCATCAATCTCCAAACTGGCATGCTGTGCTTTCAACTCATGTACCATGGATAAAGGAGAAACTTTGAGACTTGCCATAGTCTTGCAACTTAAGGCATCAGCCACCACATTTGCTTTCCCTGGCTGATAGTCTATTAAGCAATCATAGTCTTTAATCAGTTCTAACCATCTCCTCTGCCTCAAATTCAATTCCTTCTGGGTACCTAAGTACTTCAAGCTCTTGTGATCTGTGTAAATGTAGCATTTCTCTATATACAAATAGTGTCTCCAGATCTTCAGAGCAAAAACAATAGCTGCAAGTTCCAAATCATGTGTTAGGTAGTTCCTCTCATGCGGTTTCAGCTGGCGTGATGCATAAGTAATGACATTCTGATCTTGCATCAATACATAGCCTAACCCATTGTGAGAAGCATCACTGTAAACTGTGTATTCTTTACCCGGGGTAGGTAAAGTAAGGACTGGAGCTTCAGTCAAACAACTCTTCAACTCATCAAAACTCTGCTGGCATTTATCTGTCCACTGAAATTTTACATCTTTCTGAAGCAGCTTAGTCAGTGGAAAAGCTAACATAGAAAATCCTTTCACAAACCGGCGGTAATATCCAGCTAAACCCAAAAAACTACGAATTTCTGTGATATTCCTTGGCGGCTTCCAATTAAGGATAGCATCTACCTTGCTGGAATCTACCTTGATCCCTTCAGCTGACACAACATGTCCCAAGAAGGAGATTTCTTTCAGCCAAAATTCACATTTCGATAATTTGGCGTATAGCTGTTTCTCCCTTAAGGTCTGCAATACAATCTGCAGATGTCTGTCATGCTCCTCTGCATTCCTCGAATATATCAAAATATCATCAATAAATACCACCACAAATTGGTCGAGATATGGTCTAAAAATAGTGTTCATCAGATCCATAAAAGCAACTGGAGCATTAGTTAACCCGAATGGCATTCCCAGAAACTCATAGTGGCCATATCGAGTTCTAAAAGCAGTCTTTGGAATACTCTGCTCTTGCATTTTCAATTGATAATAACCAGATCACAAATCAATTTTGGAGAATACAGCTGCATCCTTCAACTGATCAAACAGATCATCAATGTGAGGCAATGGATATATGTTCTTTATTGTCACCTTATTCAACTGTCGGTAGTCAATACATAATCGGAGGGTGCCATCTTTCTTCTTAACAAACAATACTGGCGCTCCCCAAGGTGACACACTAGGGCGGATGAAGCCCTTTTCAAGTAGTTCTTGCAATTGTACCTTCAACTCCTTCAACTCTGCTGGTGCCATTCTGTATGGTGTTATGGAGATTGGATCCATACCAGGCAGAACATTAATTTCAAATTGCACCTCTCTTTCTGGAGGTAATCCTAGCAATTCATCAGGAAACACATTTGGAAAGTCATATACTGTAGGGATGTCCCTCAATGCTGGACTCCCCACTTAGGTGTCTACCACATGTGCCAAGTATGCTTCACACCCCTTTCTGATCATTTTTCTGGCTAGTGCAGCCGAAATGACGTTTGATGGCAATAGCTGCCTCTCCCTATGTATTACCACATCACTGTACTGAGGGAGATCAAAAGTGATTGTCTTCAGTCTACAGTCAATCATGGAGTGATGTCTAGCTAACCAATCCATGCCCAAAATGATATCATATTCTCTGAAGGGCATTTCAATGAAATCAGACAAAAAAGTATGTCCTTGGATCACCAAAGGACAATCTCTATACATTCTATTGACCTTGACCTCTTGCCCTAGCGGACTTGTTACTAGCACCTCAAAGTCCATTTTCACACACGGAACAGCAATGCAATCAATGATGCTAGTACTCACATAAGAATGGGTAGAACCCTGATCAAATAATACAAACACATCTTGATTAAAAGTTGAGAAGGTACCAGCCACAACATCAGATGTCTCGGCCTCTTCTCTCTGTCTCATTGCGTAGACTCTGACTGGAGCACTGCCTTGCTCTACTTGATTCACAGTGCCTTGGCTACCTGTTGGACTACCACTACCCCTACCTCTACCTCGGCTAGGTGGTTGTGAACCTCTGGTGACAGGACTCTGAACTGACCCTTCTGTAGTAGTAGGAGGTGGTCCAACTCTGCGAGTACTGGTGCAGTCTTTGGCAAAGTGCCCTATGCCTCCACGGTTATAACAGGCTCGTATGGCTTTGTAGCATACCCCACTATGGTTTCTTCCACAAGTTTCATATTGGCGAGGAGGGTAGGAACTTCTGGTACTCTGCTGACCAGATAGAGGAGGTTTCTGTCCTGAATATCTTCCCCTACCAGACTTCTTACCACCTCTGCTGTGTCCCCCATGGTTCTTCCTCTTTCCAGTAGGACCACTAGAACTCTTTTCTACCGACTTCCCCTCTTTCTTTTTTTCTGTCTTCTCTGATTTCTTTTTCTTTGGGGCCGCTTCTAACTCAATTCTCTCTAATTCCAGTGCTTGAGAAATAAGCTCAGAGAAGTTGTTATGTTGGAATCCGACCACTTGTAATCTGATACTGGGCTTCAAGCTGGTTTCAAACCTCTTACATCTTTCCCTACTGGTAGAAAGTAGACTTACTGCATAATGGCTCAGGCGGGAAAATTTCCTTTCATATTCAGCCACCGATCTACTCCCTTGTTTCAGACTTAGGAACTCTTGCAGCTTCTGGTGCACATAAGCATCCGGGACATATTTTTGTCTGAACTCCCGTAGAAAATCATTGCATGTTAGCACTGAAGGTTCTACCAAACTATGGGGAATGGTTTTCCACCAGTCATATGCATCCCCCTGTAGCAGAGATATTGAATATTCAAATCTGAGCTCCTTTGTACAATGTAGCTTCTTGAACACCCTATCCATTCTCTCTAACCATTGTTCTGCCTCTAGAGGATCTACTGTCCCCTTGAACTTAGTAGCCCCATATTTCATCAGCTTGTCATACTTCCTAATAGAAGACTATGGTTGTACCACTGGTGTCTGTAGTGGGACTTGTAGTGGGACTTGAGTAGGCATGTTACCAGCCATCTGTTGGAACATTGCAGCCATCTGCTGAGCGAACTGAGCAGGAAACTGCGGTATGGAGGGGGCTGGTGCGGCTAATCCACTGACATTGTGTAAGGCTGGGGCATCCCCTTGTACCTTAGTCTCTATCGATTGATCGACTGAATGGTCACCCTCTTCCATAGTCAATTCGAGGATCTTAGACCTCCTGAACAATTAATACAAGGAGATTTCTTCTTGTTAGTGCATATTTATAATGTAATGTACTGTATGTATCAAATAATGACATGAGCAGTTGTACTATGAAGAAAGAATATTCAAATTACAGGTGAAAACAGAATTTAAAAACTAGCTCTGATACCACTTAAACATGTCACACCCTACCCCTCTGTAAGGCATAACATGATCCCGTAGTATACCTAATGAATTACCAAACTTCTTCCACTGACAACCCATTAAATACACTACAAGGGATTTTAAAACTTTTCTTACTTCTTTTTACAGTGGTGAGCACTATTTACAGGTGTTAAATTTTTTTTTTAACTGAAGTGAAACCAGATAACACATTTGAAGTATTAATAATTTCTATAAAAATTTTAGCAGAGTGCCATCTATATTTTGAATAAAACAGCTCTTCAAAAACCTGTAAAAACCACTTCCAATATTTGTTCAATCCCCAAACTCCAATATCCAATCAACACAACAAATTTCTCAACATTTGCCAACTCAAATCCATAATAATTTTCCAGTGTTTTCAAAACTGATATAAAAGAAATATACATCACAATATTTTTACAAGCCAAGATAATTTACAATTTTAATGTACAATTTTAATATACAATTTTAAGTTATAACTGCTCAAAACCAAGAACAATATATACATACAGTGAACATACAATACAATACAAAATGCAAAATATGGTATACTCAATATACCCGATGATCTCTCAGTGCAGTACTAGCAGTCTAGTCTGCTGCCCTGTTAGTCTGTCTACCTGCGATAGCAATGGAAAGCTAACGCTGAGCCAATGTCTCAGTGGTGCACAACATTAACAAAATACAACTTTAAAACATAAATCATAAGTCATATAAATAGTGGATACTTAAAACCATAGTTAAATTCAAAGACAGTGAATGTCATAAAGAATTTAAACTCCATTTCACAATATCACCATAAATATCAATAAATCACACACAGCTTAATAATGTTCCAAAGTCCAATTCATCCCAAGAGCCGATGGCTAATGAGGAATAACATAGCTAGCTAGCAATAATATGAGTACTCAATCTATTCGTCCTCAACAGGTACACACCTCAATACTTCAGCCAGAGAGGGAATTCAAAGTCAATTCATCCCACTAGACAAGCTAGCGAGGAATTCAATCAATATACATGATAGCTGTGGTTTCAAACCATTTACAATGCTTTTTAATCAATAAGTATCCATCAAATATCATTCAAACAATTTTTCACAATTTAAAACAATAATATACAAATAGTCACAATTTATTTCAATTGAAAAATTCAAAAGAAATAACTGTTGTGCACAAACCTCTGATAAATGTCTCTTGGTCCTGACTCAATGTTTCCTTCCCCTTCCCTGAGTCTTTGCTAACTGAAACACACAATTTGAAGTGTTTCAATACTCATTTAAACTGCCTCTAACAATAAGGTTCAATAATTAATTTATAGAATTCTATTATTTTCCTTAGTCAACCTAAAATATTGACCCTCGATGTACTTTAGGCGAATTAGGTTTAATGTTACTAATATATCATATTTTATAGCCTTTTAGTGTTGGTACATGTTACCAAATTCACTTTCAAGTATATTGCATTTTATTGTAATTTGCCAGATTCTGGTATACTAATTTGACCTAGCTGGACGACCTATTTTCCTCAGTTTTCGGGTTTCGGTCCAAACTACAAACTTGTAGGTCTATGTCTTATTGCACGCGGGGCAAAATTTCAGGTCATTCTGAGTTGTGTAGACCAAGATATGGTCAATGTACCAATGCTGGACAGAATGCACCAAAATGATAACTTTAGGTCATTTTTAGGTCACTTTTGGTTTGGCCAATTTTTAGACCTGCACTTGTGCAAGCTATTTGGCTTAGTTCTGACCATTTCTGGGCTTTGGTATCTTCATAATAATTGTAGATATATGTCTCAACTATTCATGGTAAAAATTTTAGGTCAATTGGACCTGTTTTGAGTGAGTTATGGCCAAAACACTAACTGCTGCCCAAATTGTCAATTTTCAAGTTTTCAAAGCACTAATCTGGATTTGGTCATTTTTCAAGTCACCTTCTAGGCATATTTTTGGTAAGCTTCCTTCATGAAAGTTGGCACATTTTGTGCCTAGTTTCACCTCCAATTGGTCTCATACCAATTGGAGCCACACACTTAAGGTTCTAAGCCAAAACATACACTGTCATATTACACATTGTTCATCCTTACCAATTACACATCCAACACTTACCAAATTAACTCTTCCATGCCAATTCTGGTTTGTACCATAATACTAACACACTTTACTTCACATTTTATGTCATTTTGGCAGCTTGTAACCACTCTCAACAAACACACTGTAATACATAATTTTCCAAAGTCCCATTTACAACAATTAAAGTCCCATTTACAACAATTCAACCACATGAACCTACCTCATTTCCATGTCCAAATTCTAACAATTAAACACACACACATTGCCATCCATGACAACATAATTCAACAATATTTCATGAACTCAAACACTTCAATCTTCTTCATGAGGCTGCCACAAATTTACATATATCCATCAATTGCCATTTTCACTTTTTAAGCTTCCAAATCATACCTTACACATGGAATTCAAGTACAATACAATCAAACATTTAAATCATCATTCAAACCACTATTTAAATGCAAGAATAAGCTGTTCTTATTGAGGTTTCATGGCTGCCAAAATGTACATCTCCATTAAAACATCAAACTTCAAAAATTCTTCCACAAATCAACTACCCACAACATCCATTCAAGGTTTAATGAAACAAGAATAAAAAATACATACTTACCACTTTTTGTAATTCTTCAAAACCTCACCAAAACTTAACTTTCTTGCTGCCTATATGTTTCCCAAGATGTGTAGGCAAAGTTTAGTGAAGGAAAATGCAAGGATCATGGCTTGAAGATGAAAGAGTGAAGCTTGAATGCAATTCGGCCATGGAGGTTTGAGAGCATTTCAATTTCGACTAGTTCTGCAAAGTGAGGAAGATGAAGGCATATTCTGTCCATATGTTGATTAAATTTCCACTTAAGTGGAGTTAGTGGAGCACTAATAGGATTAAAAGTATTTTTTTATGTTAAACTTTCCAATTTTTCACATTTTCCTTCTATCTTTTGCTATTTAGATTATGTACCACTATTTTAATTTTTCATAACATTTCTAAAGTGTAATATCGTTTATTTTTAATGGACATTTAGGTCAAAAGATAACTCGGGGTGTCAAATGACCACAATGCCCCTGTTCGGGTTGTATTCCCGATTTTTCGGTAACACCGAGTTTTTATCGTTTTCTCGATTTCTCATTTTTCTTTGTACTAATTAATTAATTTTTCTTTAATATTTCTAATGACATTTATACTTCAATAGATGTTTATTTAAGTCTTAAAAATATTTTCCAGGGTTCCCCGCGGTCCAGGGCTAGTCAACGGTCCATGCCGTAACTTCTCGGTGCGGTCACCCATCGCTATGGTTCTCGACTCGTTTAACTTGGTTACATTTCATTGCTATTATTTTTCCTTTGTTTTTCTTATATTTTATTTTCTTGTATTTCATTATTTTATGTTTCCTCACCCATATCTAAGTGTAGTTCTAGGCATCCTAGCTGTTCGGACAACACTGGTCACCAGAACAGTAGAACGCACTACCGAACATAGGGGTGTTTCACCCACAGCTATTCAGAGATTGATACCAGGTAAAATTTTGAGACGAAATTTATTTTAAGGGGGGGAGAATTGTAACACATCTATTTGCATGGCCTAGTATATTTTACTATTCCGGTGATCGGTGTCAGTCCAGACAACTGAGGGGATTAGCACTACACTTAAAACAGCTAGATAAGCCTTGAACACAAATAATTAGTAATTGTCAATTAGTTAAGTATAAATAAGAAAAACATAACATAAGAAGTTAAACGAGCCGAGAGTCACAGCGATGGGTGGCCTTCTCGGGAAGGACTGCGAAGTCGATTTAAACTCAAATTTCGAACTGTAAAATGTGACGCTACGGTCCTTATGACTATTACGAACACAGTGGAAAAGAGAAAATCACGAAAAAGAACTGTTAAGCCAGTCAAATAATTAGGTCATGGATCTAAAAGAAATTTTGAATTATTTGCAAACCGGGTCGAATCGGTGAGGGGCAATTTGGTTAATTGACCCCAAGAGCTGACTCCTGACCTAACTATCAAATAAAATCAGAGAAAAGAAAATTTTAGAATCGGGAATTAAATTAAAGAACTAATGAAAAAATAAATAGAAAAAAAAGGAAAAGTGGAAATTGGTGACATCATGCATGACATCATGCATGATGCAATAAACACTAATTAAAAAAAATAAATTTGAATAATTTGTGGTCTTCCATAAGGATTAATTCATAAAAGAAAAGAAAAAAAAAAGACAAAAAGTGTTATCTTCCATAAGTTGCCGTCTCCCATCTCTCATCTCTCCCTCTCAACAAAATCACCATTGAAGCTCATTCTTGAGCTTCAAAACTTCAAGATCCCACCATAGAAAATAGCCTCGCCAAAGTTAAAAAGTGTTTGGGCAACTAGAAAACAAGGTCCAAGAAGAAAGAAAGAAGAAAAGAAGAGGTTTAAAGGGGAAAAATTTTATGCACTAAGGTTAGTAAATTAAACTTAACTTTCTAGTTGAATTAATGGTGATTATAGCATGAAGAAAATGGAAATATGCTTAATATGAAAAGAAAATTATTGTAGAGGGACCATTTATGAATTGGGCTAGCAGTAAATTTAGGTTGAAATGAGTGAATTTGATGTATTTAAATGGTTGTTTAAATTGAATATTGAATATAAACTATGGATTGGTGTTGGAATGCATTAAAGTTGAATTGCATGAAAGTTAGGGTTTGCACCTAGTGTTTAGAAGACAAAAGTGTGAAATTTTGTTAAATGATGTGTTTGACTTTGTTGGAGATGAAAAATGGTCATTTGTGACCAATTGATGTGTGTTGGAAGTGTTAGAACCAATTGGAAATTCGGACTGGTTATGGGCAGTATCCAGGTAGCATGACCAAGGTCCCTTTTAGGGACCAAAACTGAAAATTTGCAAGCCCAATTGGTGTGACGCCAATTGGGAATGAAACTAGACACAAAATGACACATTTTTTATTTAGGAATCATGCCCAAAAAGTGACTAAAACCTAGTGAACAAATTGACTAAATCCGGACTTAGGCAATCTGACCTGTGCAAAAATGACCAAATGAACAGTGTGTCTGTTCATTTGGCCATAACTTAGGCTAGGCAGGTCTAAATGACCTAAAATTTTACCAGTGGAAATCTGAGATATAGACCTAAAACTTTTATGAAGAACACAAACCCAAATTATGCCCTTAACCAAGTCATTTATCCACCCAAAGTTGGTGACCTAAAATTGCCAGAACCAGAATTTGCCCAGAAAATCTTGGTTAAGTCCAATCCGGCAGCCATGATTCAAATGGCTATAACTTGAGCTACAAAACTCCAAATTGAGTGATTCAAAAAGATAAATAAAGTTAAGACAGTAAGGAACAATTTCTATGAAGAAAACTTAGCCAAATTCTAATAGCAAAATGACCAATGGAATAGTGTAACATAAGACACCAAAATTGAAAATTTACAATTTTGCTTAAAAGACCTAAGTTTTAAGAAAATAACCAAAACCAACAAAATGTGGTATGTGAGGATAGTTGGAGTTCCCATACCTTTTAAGTATAAGAAAGTCAATATTTTGACCAGAATAGTACCATAAATAGTAACCTCAACATGAAAATTTACAAGAATGTAAGTTTAAACATATTGGAATTAATTATTGGAATTATTATGAAGCAAAGATACTGAGACACTATAAATTTTGTGTTTCAGCTGAAAAAGACCCGGAAGGTCTGAGAGACTGAGTCAAGGCCTAGAGGCGACTCACATTAGGTTTGTGCACAATAAACCTTATTTGAGCATTTTGTCATTGAAAATTTGATTTAGTATAATTTATGAAAATTTGATGTTAATCATGAATTGCGTTGCCACCTTGTGAATGAAACTATGACTTTAGAAATTTATTGGATTTCTCCTGAATTATTTGAATAAATTGTTTTGAATTGATTTTGTGTTCACAATTAGCATGACAGTATCACATTATTCCTCCTTCATTTATGGGGTGAGATCGATTATTTTCCTCCCTCTCTGGTTTACCAGTTGAGGTTGTAGATCGGATGAGTACTCATTAGCTAGCTAGCCACCTTCCTCATTGATTTCGATTAGTGGGGTTGTAGATTGCTTTATCGTGGTGTACAACACGGCATTGATCAGAAATTTTGTGTCATAGCTTAAGTTGTGTATGAATTGGTAACACTATGTTTATTAAATTGTTTGACCAAAATTGTGCTATAGTGAGTTTTGATAATTTGTCAAAAGTAATTTGTGAAAGCAGCAGAGTGAGCTGCTGAACTGGAAAAGCCTTCGCTGATTTTGTACGGGTATTATTTTATACCCAATGTAATTTAGTTTGATGTAAATAAATATTGTTCATATGTATTAATGTAAAGTTGAGCAGTTGTATTTATAACTTATAATAATATTACTTTTAGATTTTATATCTGTAAATTAAACTTGTGAATGTAAATTAGCTTTATTGAATGCAATGTTGATGGAATTATTTTGAAATGGTTTGATCTGAGAATTTTGAGTTGAATTGAGATTATTTGGAGGTTGGGAGTTGTGAAAATTTATTGGAAGTGTTTTTTTCAGGTATTTGAAGAACTGTTTTCTCAAAATACAGACGGCGCTCTGCCGAAATTTTTCTAAAATTTGTGAAACAAATAAAAATGGATAAAAGTTTATACTAGTTTTAAAGCTTTGAATAAATGATTTTAATTCCTACCAAAATGCTCACCACTTCCAAAAGGTAAAAAAATGATTTTAAAATCCCTTGTAGGATACTTAATGAGTTATCAGTAGGTGAAGTTCGGTAGTTCATTAGGTATTCTATGGGATCATATTATACCTTACAGAGGGGTAAGCTGTTACATTGCATGCTATCGCAGGTGAAAAGAGTATAGAGCAGTTGAGTAAGCTTCCGCGAAGACTCATTGGGAGTAGCTCCGGGTATATCATAGGTATACCTTTGTACATAGATTTTGATGTATGCATGTAATTATATGTATGTAAATTATTTGAGCAGTTGTATAAAAACTTTTGTAATGTTATTTTAGTGTGTAATTGAAATGAAAATTATTTGTAATATTAATTTTAGTACTTTAATGAATATACTATTTAATTTCTTCTTGAGCGTGAATTTATGTATGGTTTCCTTTATGATGAGTTTGGGTTGAAAATGAATTGAGATAGTTGATGCAAATAATTTATACATTTTTTAGATTGATTTATGTTGAGAAATGATTTGAAATGGAGTTATGGTTAAGCAAAAATATTAAAAATGTGTTTCTTTACAGGTTTTGAAGAAATATTTTCTTAAAAATATAGTCGGCACTCTGCCAAAATTTTTGTAAAAATTATAAAAATTTTAGTTACCTGAAAATTTGATGTACTATTCTCCCTGTAGCAACTCTGTACATTCTACTGTTCCGGTGACTAGTGTCGGTCCGGACAGTTAGAACATCCAGAAAAATATTTAAACTAAAGTGAAGAACCATAATTAACTCAAATATTAATAAGAAAAATTTTAAAAAAATTTTAGAAATAAAATACAACCAAGTTAAATGAGGCGGTGCCCTAGCGATGGGTAACCTAGTGGGAAGTTGCGGTTCTCGCAACTAGGAGCCCAAGACCCATTCATAAAATAATTTTTGGGACTCCAGAGAAGGGTCATTGAGGTTCCTATGGCATTAAAATGCTAAGAAAATGCTTAGAAAAATTTTTCAATCGGTACAGACAATTTTAGTCTGTTAAGCCAAACAAATGGCATTTTGGTCATTTCGCCTTCAGAGGTGATTTTTGGCTGACTTGTCCAGTTAAGTAAATAATTATTATGAAACAAAATGTGAATAAATATTATTAAAAATTGAATTAAAATTGAGTAGAAAAGAAAAAGAAAAAAATGGAATAAATGGGAATTTTGACAACATTATGATGTCATTAAAACCCAAATGACCAATCACATTGTGACATCTATCTATAAACCTAATTAAAAGAGTGAAATGGGCAGAAAAATTAACCAAAATTTCTGTCTTCCCTTATCTCCAACCAATGGAAACCATTCCCCAAACCCTTTCCACCATTAAAACTCCCTTAAGCTTCATTTCCCACTTCAATTCACCTCAAAACCTTATCCTCCCTTCACTAAAAATTATACCCACACCAAGGAGAAGTGCTTGGCAGCTAAGAAAGAGTAAGAAAGTAAAGAAAAATTAAAGTCTTGGTTGGCTTGGATTTGAGCTACAAGAGGTTAGTGCTTATTTATGCATATTTCTCTCTTTATTCCATGTTAGGGACTTAAAATGAGTATGAAATTGTAAGTCAAATGAAATAAAACTTATGTGTATGTACACCATGGAATTTGGCAGCCCTAAGGAAGGGATAATTTTGATGGTTTTGATGGATTTAAAATGGCTTAGAAATGGTGTTGATGTGTAGACATAAATTTGAAATGGATTAGTATGCCTAATTGACATGTGTTGTGTGAACCTTGAATTTGAGCTAGGGTTTGGATACAAAAACTTGGATCTTGTTAATGTGTTGGTGAATGAAAGTTTAAATGGTCAATTAGTGACCATTTGGCTGTGTATGATGAAGAATTGAAGTGAGTTGTAGCTTGGGATTTGAGTTTGGCTAAGCTGCCTTGTGTGACCTGCAGGTCTAGATGTGAGTCTAGCTTGTTTGGGAAGCTATAACTTGGGTTGTGTAAGTTCAATTGGTGCAAGGCCAATTGGACATGAAACTAGACACATAATGGCATAACTTTGGTGAAGAAACCCTGCCCAGAAAACCAAACCAAGTTGACTCTAAAAATTTCCCTAATCTGGGTGACTTGCATTCTGCCTGGGCAAAATGATCAAATGAATAGTATTTATTCATTTGGTCATAACTCAATATAGAAATGTCCAATTGACCTGAAATTTTACCAACAGAAATTTAAGACATAGACCTACAACTTTCATGAAGAACACAAATTCAAATTCTGACTATAACCTAGTCAAATTTCCAACCAAACTTAGGTTACCAAATCTGGCAGAAACAGTTTTGCCCAGAATTTTGGATTCTATCCAATCCGGCCAGTTATGGTGTTTAGGCCATAACTTGAGCTACAAAACTCCAAATGGAGTGATTCAAAAAAGGAAATTTAACTAGACAAAATAAGGAACAACTTTCTTGAAGAAAATTTTGCCAAATTCCCACTGTAAAAATGACCAATGGAATAGTAAACACAAGGCTTGAAATCTGAAAATTTTGAACAACTAACATTAAGCTTAGAAATGGTATTGGCAACCAATACCAACAACTTTAGAATGCAAAATGTGTTATGTTGAGAGTATTAGAACCAATGTATCTATTGTCTATGCAAAATTCAACATTTTAGTTGACCAATGAAATAAATAGTTATAACACCCCTAAGTTCGGTAGTGCGTTCTACTGTTTCGGTGACCAGTGTTGTCCGGATAGCTAGGATGCCTAGAACTACACTTCGATATGAGTGAGGAGACATAAAATAATGAAATACAAGAAAAGAAAATACAAGAAAAATAAAGGAAAAATAATAGCAAAGAAATGTAACCAAGTTAAGCGAGCCGAGAAACCTAGCGATGGGTGACCGTACCGGGAAGTCACGGCGTGGACCGTTGACTAGCCCTGGACCGCGGGGAACCCTGAAAAATATTTTTAAGACTTAAAGAGACATCAATTGAAGTATAAATATCATTAGAAAAATAAAGAAAAATTAATTAATTAGTACAAAGAAAAGTGAGAAATCGAAAAACGAACAAAACCCGGTGTTACCGAAAAATCCGGAATGCAACCTGAACAGGGGCATTGTGGTCATTTGACATCCCGAGTTGTCTTTTGACCTAAATGTCCATTAAAACTATATGATATTACACTTGGAAAATATAATGAAAAATTAAATTAGTGGTACCTAATGTAAATAGCAAAAATGGGGTATAAATTGAGTAATTAACACTTTAAAACATATAATATAGTTAATTTATGATGAGTGGAGCACTATGGGTTAAATTAATCACTATGTGGGCAGGTGTAAATCCACTAAGCATTTCATCTTCAACCTTCATTCCTCCATGCCGAAATGAATCCTTCAAAATCCTCCATGACCGAAACTTGAGAGAGCTTCCTAACCTCCTCCATTACCAACCCAAACTGATGTGAACCTTCAAGTAATTGGTAACTTGAAAACCCACATTCAAGAATTAAATGAACAATATGGAAAGCACCAAATCAAGATGTATGAATTTGAATCTTTGAACCTGCACAATCAGATTGTTGTGTAATTCAAAGAAAATATCAGAAATGGGATTCTTGACCTAATTCATATGGAGAATGAATAAACCAAGAATATTATGCACATTAAACCTTGCAAGATAGAATCTCAGCAAGTTAATGAGCTTCACAAGAACAAAGGCAACAGCCAATTTACTCACTAAAGGAGCAGAAACAATCTCTCATTAATATTCAAAGTGTGTCCTCCACTCTCTCATTACAGTTGTATTTATAGCCTCTTGGCTTCAAAGCTAAAGACAAAAATATCCCTACTTTAGTAACAGCTGTAAGGAGCTTTAAGTCCAAACAAAAATTGATCTGTCAAAAGACTAAAAACTCCTTACAAAAAGTAAATTTAATACAGCAGCAAATAAGGGCATTTAAGTCCAAAAGAGAGGTGGTTATAACAGATGGAATATTCCTTGAAAAAGGTGCCAACAGATACATGTACATGGGTTGGATCTGGTGCATGCATGTCCATAGGTTATTCCATGTAATCTAATGCTCCACATGACACCTAGTCACTTCTAAGCATAATTTTCACCAAATTTAATCCTTTACATTTTTCTTCATGCCATTCCAGCTTATAATCCTTACTCCTTATGATTTTACAAATTAAATTCTGAAGTGATTTAGCTCTAGCTCTAGTAATTGGACCTTGGATGAAATCCTTTGTCGTGGATGTAGCTTGATTCTCATCATTCCCCTCTGCTTCAAAATGATTCGTCCTCGAATCTGTTCCTGCATCAACACAAGGAGATAAATCAGCAACATTGAAGGTGGCACTGACATTATACTCACCGGGCAGGTTTATTTTGTAAGCGTTATCATTAATTTTGGTCAGCACTTGGAAAGGTCCATCACATCTTGGTTGTAATTTTGATTTCCTTCGAGAGGGAAACCTATCTTTGCGCAAGTGAACCCATACCTAATCGCCAGGTTGAAATGTGACTTTCTTCCTTCCTTTGTTGGCTTGACTAGCATATTTTTCATTGTTCTTTTCAATTTGAAGCTTGGCTTGTTCATGGATTTTCTTCACCAATTCTGCTTTTCTTTTTCCATCTAAACTAGCAAGCTCGTTCACAGGCAAAGGTAAAAGATCTAAAGGAGTTGAAGGATTGAAACCATACACAATTTCAAATGGAGAATAGCCAGTAGAAGAATGCACATTTCTATTGTATGCAAATTCAACAAGTGGAATGCAATCTTCCCATGACTTCAAATTTTGCTTAACCACAGCACGCAAAAGAGTAGTTAGTGTCCTATTTACTACTTCAGTTTGACCATCGGTTTGTGGGTGACAAGTGGTGGAAAATAACAACTTGGTGCCCAATTTTCCCCACAAAACCTTCCAAAAGTGGCTAAGGAATTTAACATCCCTATCACTAACTAAACTCTTAGGTATGCCATGCAACCTAACAATATCTCTAAAAAATAAATTTGCAACATTTGTAGCATCATCAGTTTTATGGCATGGAATAAAATGTGCCATTTTTGAAAACTCACAACAACAACAAAAATTGAATCATGGCCTTGTTTAGACCTAGGTAATCCCAACACAAAATCCATAGACAAATGAACCCAAGGATCACTAGGGGTAGGCAAAGGTGTATACAAACCTTGTGGCAAAACTCTAGATTTAGCCTTAGCACACACAATGCACCTAGCACATACTCTTTCAACATCTGTTCATATTCGGCCAATAAAAATGTTCCTTCAATACATCTAAAGTTTTGGCAACACCAAAATGACCCATTAATCCACCAAAGATGAGACTCATTCACAAGTAATTCACGCATGGAACTCTTAGGCACACACAATCTATTTTCTCTAAACAAATATCCATCATGCCTATAAAACTTCTCAAAAGCATTCTTTTCACAAGCTGCATACACTCTAGCAAAGTCATCATCTTCAGCATATAATTCTTTCACATATTCGAATCCTAATAACTTTGCATCAAGAAGGGCAAGAAGGTTATACCTTCGAGATAAGGCATCAACCACCACATTTTCTTTCCCATGTTTGTATTGAATCACATATGGGAAAGTCTCAAGGAACTCAACCCATTTTGCATGACGCCTACTCAACTTATTTTGCCCCTTGATATGCTTCAATGACTCATGATCTGTGTGGATGACAAATTGCTTTGGCCAAAGGTAATGTTGCCATGTTTCCAAGGCACGTACCAATGCATATAACTCCTTGTCATATGTAGAATAGTTTAAAGCTGCTCCATTAAGCTTCTCACTAAAGTATGCTATTGGTCTCTTTTCCTGCATTAAAACGGCTCCAATACCTATTCACGATCGTCACACTCAATCTCAAAAGTTTTAGAAAAATCAGTAAAGCCAACACAGAGTGGAACATAATATCTCTTTAATTTTGTGAAAAGCATCATCTTGTTTCTGTTACCAAACAAAATTAACATTCTTTTTCACAAGATCATTCAATGTTTATGTAATGGTACTGAAATTCTTAAAAAATCTTCTATATAAACTATCTAGTCAATGAAAACTACGTACTTGAGATGCGATCGTTGGAATGGGCGATCTCTAATAGCTCTAATTTTTTCATCATCAACTTCAACACCATTAGCACTAATGACAAATCCTAAAAAGACAACCTTTTGCATGCAAAATGAACATTTCTTCAAGTTAGCATATAATTTTTCCTTTCTTTACACATCGAATACTGCCCTTAAATGATTGATATGTTCATTCATGCCTCTCAGTAAACCAATATATCATCAAAATAAACAACAACAAATTTTCCAATAAAAGCACGCAACACATGATTCATCAATCTCATAAAAGTGCTAGGAGCATTAGTTAGCCCAAAAGGCATCACTAACCACTCATATAGTCCATGTTTTGTTTTCAATGCAGTCTTCCATTCATCACCTACTTTCATGCGAATTTAATGATATCCGCTTTTCAAGTCAATTTTGGTAAAAACACAAGCACCACAAAGTTCATCCAACATATCATCCAATCTAGGTATAGGATGGCGATACTTTCTGATGATTTTGTTGACCGCCCTACAATCCACACACATGCGCCATGTGCCATCTTTCTTTGGTACCAAAAGGGCCAGTACAGACAAGGGCTCATACTTTCTCTCACATATCCCTTAGCTAGCAATTCCTCAACTTGCCTTTGTAATTCTTTGGTTTCTTGAGGTTACTTCTATAGAATTTGGGACGGTTGGGAATAATCGCTCCAGTACAAAATCAATCTGTGCTCAATCCCTCGAATAGGTGGTAGTCCGGTGGCATCTCCTCGGGTAGTACATCCTTATATTCTGCAAAGGAGACAACAACACTAGGCAAATTGGGGTCAAGGTCAGATGTGGATAAACAAGAGTCCTTAAACACAATTAATAACATTTGCTTGTTGGCAAATATGGCATTCCTCACATCTCTTCCTTTAGCATACAAGCTTAATTTTCTCTCCCCTCTTTCCGCATGACTCTCCTTTGCGTAGAAGATTCACCTTTTCAAGCACTCTTGGAATGTTTTCTTTACTCTCTTTTCTTTCCTCACAACCACCCTTGTCTTGCTCACTCACAACATTTTCACTCAATTTCTTTTCACTCCTTCTTTTCTTCTCTGCTCTCTTTTTGGCCACTCTTGATTTTTCCTCACCCATTGCTTGCTTAAGCCTTGTTTGGTCTTCATAAATCTGTTTTGGTGTCAGAGGTGCCAAAATGATTTTCCTTCCATTCATTTCAAAAGAATACCTATTTTTATACCCATCGTGGATCACCTTTCTATCAAATTGCCATGGTCGGCCAAGTAATAAATGGCCAGCTTGCATTGGAACCACGTCACACATAACCTCATCTTGATACTTTCCTATTGCAAAGGAAATCGATTACTCGTTTTGTTACTTTCACCTCACCACATTCATTCAACCACTGCAATTTATAGGGTCTAGGGTGTTTCGAAGTCCTCAACCTTAATCTCTGCACCAAAATAGTACTAGCAACATTGGCACAACTTCCCCCATCAATGATGACACTACAAGCTTTGTCTTGGATAAGACACCTTGTATGAAAAATTGTTTCTCTTTCCAATTCATCACCAACATCCTCCTTTACTTGAGTATTTAATGCTCTCATAATCACTAGAGCACTCTCTTCAGCAGCATATTCTACCTCTGCATCCTCCTCCCCTGAAGATGTGGAGTCACTCACAATTTCCTCCTCTGTTTCTATCTCACCATTTTCTCTCATGACCATGACTCTCTTGTTAGGGCATTGAGAAGCTATGTGTCCACTGCCCAAACACCTAAAACACTTCACATCTCTATTTCGGGTAGTAGTTGCAACCTCCTTTCCTTTACTTTCTACAAATTTCTTCTCCACCTTCTTTTCCTTATCCTTATCCTCATTTTTCTTATAGTTGCTAAAAGCCTTTTCCCTATCCTCCTTCTTCCAGTTAGACTTCCAAGATGAAGAAGTAACATCATATCCTCTAAATTTTGACTTGCTTTTAAGTTGCCTTTCTACCTTCATAGCCATGTGGACCATATCCTCCAACTCAACATAGTGATGTAACTCAACAATATGAGCAATCTCCTTGTTTAGCCCATTCAAGAATCTAGCCATGGTGGCTTCTCTATCCTCCTCCACATTTGCTCTAATCATAGCAATTTCCATTTCTTTATGATAATCTTCAACACTTTTAGAACCTTGAGTCAATCTTTGTAACCTCTGATGTAGCTCTCGATAGTAATGACTAGGAACAAATCTCTTCCTCATTATAGTTTTCATCTCACCCCAGGTTGCAATTGATTGCTCATAATTTCTCCTTCTACTAATCAACACTTGATCCCACCATACCAAAGCATAATCAGTAAATTCTACTACTGCTAACTTTACTTTCTTTTCCTCTGAATAGTGATGACAATCAAACACAGCTTCTACCTTCCTTTCCCATTCAAGATACACATCCGGATCATTTTTCCCTTGGAAAGAAGGGATGCTCATTTTAATACTTTTGATATTGTCATCTACCCTATTCCTCTCTCTTTCCTCTCTTCTTATCCTCCTATCCCCATTCCTCCTATCTTCAGCTCTTCTCTCATATCTACCCCTCCTAGGTCTTTCAACCTCAAAATCATAGTTATCAACCTCAACTTCATCAGATTCAACTACTAGAGGTACAAGATCCCTCCTATTTGGCCTTCTCTCATTTTGCTTATCTCTTTGCTCCAATCTTTCCAACCTATCTATGATTTCATTGCACACAACATTCATTCTTTCAAATTGTTGTCCTGACACTGCATGTAGAATGGATTTTCACCTTCCCCTCACTACCATCACCCCTTCTAGACATGTTTTCGCACTGCAAGAAAATGGTTAGTGTAAAGAAAACACCTCACTCACTCCCTTACGTGTTTACACTCAACAGAGGACACTCCACTCGTGTTTAACTCAACAAGGCTTTTTCCTCTTATGAACTCACCACTGTGCCTTTTACCTCTCTTGGCTATGTCCACAAGTTCTTATCAAACTCAAGTAACTCAAACCAAGACTGTACCCAAAAAAATTTAACACTCAATTAAATTCTTGAACGTGTGGATCAAAACGAGTAATCAAGAAAACAATAATGTGATTCAAGAAGTCAAGAAAAGAAAAGCTCAAGTATGGAAATGTAATGCAATAGGAATCAAGAAAGAAGACACCAAAATAAAAGAGTAGTAAGCTGGAAAAGAGACAACCTAAAGTAGAGATATTAAGCTTAAATATCCAAGTTTGCCACCAACTTATCATAATTACCAGCAGTTCACACAATACACCAAGAATTGCATAAATTTAGGATCACCAAGCAAATGAGTGTATTTTGATCTGAAATTGAGTAGGCAAATGCAACCCAATACTGACTAATTGCTGCAAGAATTTCAGCCTTTTCTTGACAGACTTACTATGTAAATCAAATATAATCGTGTCTGCAGCAAAATTTTGGTTCCCCACACAAATGATTAAATTTTGAGCTGAAATTTAATTTGAGAATAGCTCAAATGTGGCACAAATGGCCTGTAAATTTTCAGGAATTTCGGGGCTGATTTGCTATGTGAACTTAATTTGATTGTGTCTGCCGTAAAATTTTGGTTCCCCACACAAACGGATGAATTTTAAGCTGAAATTTAATTTGGGAACTACTGATATGGGGTATAAACACCCAGTAAATTTTCAGAAATTTCTAGGCATATTTGTTATGTGAACTTATTTTGATCGATTTTGCCGCAAAATTTTGGTTCCCTATACAAATGGTTGAATTTTAAGCTGAAATTTAATATGGGAACTACTGATATGGGGTATAAACACCTTGTAAATTTTCAAGAATTTCTGGGTCTATTTTCTATGTGAACATAATTTGATCGGGTCTGCCGCAAAATTTTGGTTCCCTATACAAATGGTTGAATTTTAAGCTGAAATTTAATATGGGAACTACTGATATGGGGTATAAACACCTTGTAAATTTTTAAGAATCTCTGGGTCTATTTGCTATGTGAACATAATTTGATCGGGTCTGCCGCAAAATTTTGGTTCAGCAAGCAAACGATATCAAACAACCCCCAAAATTTACACCCAACGTCTTAAACACACCCAAATATTGCTGGTACAGTTTCAGGCCAAATTGGTAAGTCGAACTCAATGAACCAGATAATCTCTCATGCTTAATATCAAAATAAAGGAAGCAAAATGGATGGCTAGAATAATCGCTTTGGCTTGATTAACCCAAAACCCTAAGACAAACCCAACAAAACAAATTTTTAAACAAACAGGTCCAACTAAACCCCAAGAGCCAAACAGCAAATATGAAGAAGGTAAGAAACACAAAGAATAAAAAGCAAATAGAGAATCTACCTTGTTTGGACGTCCCCTTTGCTCTGATACCAAAAACTGATGTGAACCTTCAAGTAATTGGTAACTTGAAAACCCATATTCAAGAATTAAATGAACAATATGGAAAGCACCAAATCAAGACGTATGAATTTGAATCTTTGAACCAGCACAATCAGATTGTTGTGTAATTCAAAGAAAATATCAGAAATGGGATTCTTGACCTAATTCATATGGAGAATGAATAAACCAAGAATATTATGCACACTAAACCTTGCAAGATAGAATCTCAGCAAGTTAATGAGCTTCACAAGAACAAAGGCAACAGCCAATTTACTCACTAAAGGAGCAGAAACAATCTCTCATTAATATTCAAAGTGTGTCCTCCACTCTCTCATTACAATTGTATTTATAGCCTCTTGGCTTCAAAGCTAAAGACAAAAATATCCCTACTTTAGTAACAGCTGTAAGGAGCTTTAAGTCCAAACAAAAATTGATCTGTCAAAAGACTAAAAACTCCTTATAAAAAGTAAATTTAATACAGCAGCAAATAAGGGCATTTAAGTCCAAAAAGGAGGTGGTTATAACAAATGGAATATTCCTTGAAAAAGGTGCCAACAGATACATGTACATGGGTTGGATCTGGTGCATGCATGTCCATAGGTTATTCCATATAATCTAATGCTCCACATGACACCTGGTCACTTCTAAGCATAATTTTCACCAAATTTAATCCTTTACATTTTTCTTCATGCCATTCCAGCTTATAATCCTTGCTCCTTATAATTTCACAAATTAAATTCTGAAGTGATTTAGCTCTAGCTCTAGTAATTGGACCTTGGATGAAATCCTTTGTCGTGGATGTAGCTTGATTCTCATCACAAACACCAAAGTCAGTTCACAAATTTTCATCCCCACATCACAAGGAAGAAATAGATAATAAATTCAAGGGAGTTTGGTGAAGATTTAACAAGCCCCAACAATAGGTAAGTGTTTAAATTGATTTCTTTCTTAAGTAAAGTTTATGGGAAGCTTGAGATGAATGAATTGATGAAGAAATTTTGAGGTTTTGGTGAATTGTTATTATGCACTAGTTTAGGCAGCCATGGTAATTAAAGAACTTGAATTATTTTCACATGCAATTGATGGGTATTAGTGTTGATTAAAGTGAATAAAAGTTTTAGTAGGTTAATTCTTGGTGTATGTTAAAGTTGAGCACTTGAGTTGAAAATTATGTTGAGTTGAAATTCTATGCGTGATGCCTAAATGGACAGCCATGAAATTGTATACTAAATGAAATATTATTACATGTATTGTGGAAAATTAATGTTGACTAATATGATTTAAAGTTTTGGTAAGTTAACTTCATGTATATGTAATGGTGGACCAAGTGAAAATTTGAGTTTGAAGGCAATTATGGAGGCTTTACAAATTTGGCAGCTTGTTAACTCCTTGAAGGATGCTGGAATTCATGCAATGGTTTAATTAATTATGGTCCTAAAGTTTTCCAAATGTGTATGTAAGATAGTAGTGAAGTTAAAAGTTATGCTAGTGGAGAAGTTATATGTTATGATTAGGTGATTAAATTGTTGTAATTGAGTTGACAAAAGCACTATATGGTGTATATTGAGGGTGATTGTAAGCTGCCAAAATGACCAACAATATATTGTGAATTGTGTTTAGGTTATGGTACAAACCAGAATGGGCATGAATGTGTAATTTGGTAGGTGTTAAATGTATCCTTGATTAGTGATGGATAATCTGCAATAGAGCAGTGTGCATTTTGGCCTAGAACCTTAAGTGTGTGGCTCCAATTGGTATGAGACCACTTAGAGGTGAAACTAGGCACAAAATGTGCCAACTTTCATGAAGGAATCTTACCAAAATTCTGCTTGTAAGGTAACTTGAAAAGTGACCAAATCCGGATTAGTGCATTTAAGGCCTGAAAATTGACCATTTGGGCAGCAGTTAGTATTTTGGCCATAACTCACTCAAAAAAGGTCCAATTGACCTGAAATTTTGACCATGAATAGCTAAGACCTATATCTACAAGTCTTATGAAGACACCAAAGCCCAGAAATGACCATAAGCAAGTCAAATAGCTTGCACAAGTTCGGGTCCAAAAACTGGCAGAACCTAAAATGACCTAAAGTGACCAATTTTGGTACATTCTGACCAGCAATAGTAAAATGACCATAACTTGGTCTAGTAAACTCAGAATGACTTGAAATTTTGCCCCGCGTGCAATAAGACATAGATCTACAAGTTTGTAGTTTTGATCGAAACCTGAAAGCCGAGGGAACTAGGTCATCCAGCTAGGTCAAATTAGTATATCGGGATCCAACAAATTGCAATAAAATGCAATATACATGGAAATGAATTTGGTAATATGTACCAATACTAAAAGGCCACAAATGTGACATATTGGTAACATTAAAACCTAATTCACCTAGACTGCATCGAGGGTTGACATCTTAGGTTGACTAAGGAAATAATAGAATTCGATAAATTAAATATTGAACCTTATTCTTATAGACAGTTTAAATGAGTACTGAAACACTTCAAAATTGTGTTTCTCAGTTAGCAAAGACTCAAGGAAGGGGAAGGAAACACTAAGTCAGAGCCAAGAACATTTATCAAAGGTTTGTGCACAACTAGTTTTTAACTGATTTTGTTTTGAATATTTCATATGATTAAATGACATATTTTTCTTATGTATTATGTTTAACAAGCATTGGATTTAATTCAATGATTATTGAAATTGTTATAGTATGTATGAATTTAGCTTTGTGAAATGGTATTTCTACAAGTATTAAGCATTGTTATGGATTGAATAAATTATGTTTTGGAAAATTGTGATAGAACATGTTTTGAATTATGATGGTAATTTTCATGGAAAAATGCAAATTTATGATTTGAATTGTGATGAGCATAAAAATTATTGGATATTGGAATTGAATTTGAATCGAATTATATTGTGATTTATGCTCACTAAAAGGATTGTAATATTGTTTTATATCTCACTATAGATGCTTGACTAGGTTATTACCCGTCTCTCTTATTTGTTGAGAAGACAATGGAGTTAGTTGTGTTTTGATTACCATGGTACGTGCACAGGCTTAGATTTTCCTCTGATTTGAGGTTAGATCTAAGTTTTTTTATCGTTATGACCCTTGCGGAAGATTCATTATTGTGGTGTGCACTGTGCACGATGATTCGCCCTCCCCGACCATAGGGAGTTAGAATATGATTCGACCTCCCCGACCATAGGGAGTTAGAATCACATCGAATATGGCCCTTTCGGATTAGTCTTGCATAGTTAGTGAGATAAAGAATGATTTTTGCGATAAAGAATGATTTTTGAGATACAGCATGGTTTTTGAGATACAGCATGATTTTTGAGATACAGAATGTTTTTGAACAGTAAAGAATTGTGATTTCAGTTATGATTTATGTATAATTGATTTTGTTGGAACTACCTTAAATGGTTAGTCATGATTTGATAAATTGAATTTCGTGATCAAAGTCATTTTATACAAATGATTTACATTATTGGCAATGAATATTTTGAGTTTTGGAATTTGATGAGTATTCAGATTTCCAAATTATTTACTGTAAATTTTGTCAAGGTATATTGTACTATGGTTTAAATTATAGTTGTGCACCACTGAGTTCACCACTCAGCGATAGCTTTGTATGCTGTCGTAGGTAAGAAGAGCATAGAGCAGTAAGTTTCTTTGAAGACACATTCAGATCAGCTCCAAGTATATCATAGGTATACCCATGCACATAGGTTTTGATGTATGCATGTAATAATATGTATATAAATTATTTGAGCAGTTGTATAAAAACTCTTGTAAAATATTTGGTATGTAATTGAATGTAAATTTGGAATTTCATTTATCTGAATAGTTTTATAATATTAATTTTGAGTCTTGTAATCAATGAAATGTTTCTTTTATGAGGAAATTGATTTGATTATTGAGATTTGAATTATGGGTTCAAATGAAGTTATTGAAGTTGTATTTGAGAAAACATATTGGGAGTGTGTTCTTGGCAGGTTTTGAAGAACTATTTTCTCAAAATACAACCGGCACTTTGTCGAAATTTTGAAAAAATTTAATAACACCAGATTTTAATCAATGATTTAAATTTCATGAAAATTGTTTTAAAATCGCTTGTAGTATATTTAATGGATTATTGGTAGGCGAAGTACGGTAATCATTAGGTGTACTATGAGATCATGTTACACCTTATAGGGGGGTAGGGTGTGACAATAGTAACACCTAAACTTAAATTTCAAGAATTGTAAAGTTTAAAAGAGTAACATGCCCTAGTACACCTAGCAAGATTGGTTTGGATAGGTTGGCATGCCAATAGGGTTCGAAGGCGATCGCACATGGCATTATGCCATTCATGATTTCATGGCTTTTAGCCATTCGACATTGTGTTGAGACTTGGCCTTGTACCTAATGTTATTACGACTTATTAGTCGCTCACTGCACCGGAGACACATATGTGACCGATGGTGTGACGGCCCGAGGTACTTGATACCCAAAGGCGGTTACCCGCTTATCTAGTCCATCATCCAAAGATAGGTTACTTGGGCAACCAAAAATGAAAGTTGATAAATTTAATGAAATAATGAATATAACAAGTACCAAATAAATAAGACTACCAATAATTATCAAAAACTTGTCTGCATGAGACATCAATACACTCACTGCATATTTTTTTTTATTAGTTCTTTTTATTTTATTATTGACACCACTAAGCATTATTGCTTATCGCGTCGCTTTTTGCCATGCGTAGGTTCTAGAGAGACAGACAGAGAGCCCAACAGACCACAGACTGGGTGAAGTCACAGATCTGCCTAGCGTCAGAGTCACCTCTCATCTACAATGCATCAGTGGTAGGACCTTTAGGTCCCTTTTGAAATTATGTTTTTGCATTTTGTAATAGGTAGTAGTTTGTGATTTGTAAATTATGAACTCATGTAAATTAGTAAATTTATGTAATCATATGTTGATGTACATATTTGAAGAATTTTGTTAATTAATATAATTTGAGAATATCTTCATGAAATTTTAGTTGATTTTGAATTTCAATGAAATTGTGGATTAATGTTGAGAACTTGAAATGATTGCTAATGTTGAGACCATGTTGATGGTTATTGGAGTTTGAGAATGATTGGAAATGATTATTGGAAGTGTTTTTCACAGGTTCCGAAGAATTATTTTCTCCAATTTTAACCGGTACTCTGCCGGATTTTCTATAAAATTTTTGGAACCTCAAATAAATTGTAATTTCAATAAATGACTTAAATGAATTATATTTCATAACTTGTACTTCATAACTATGAAAAAAATAAATTAGGAAAAATAAAAAAAAATGATTGAATTAAAATAGGGTGTTCTGGTACACTGCGTGGCATATCTTGCTCGGTTACACTGTAGATGGGTAAGGGGTGTTACATTTGATTTATGACTTAGTGTTAAAAAAAGGTTTTAATATTTATGAAAAATTTACCCACCACTTTCAAAATGAACGAAAATTGTTTTAAAATCCCTTGTAGTATATTTAATGAGTTATCAGTAGGCGAAGTACGGTAATTCATTAGGTGTACTACGGGATCATGTTATGCCTTGTGGAGGGGTAGGGTGTGTCATGTTTAGTAGTGTCAGAGCAATAGTTTTAAAGTAAATTTTGAATTGTGAAATTGAATTAATTTTGTCGGTAAATACAACTGCTCAAATGTTTGATACATATAGTACATTTACATAATAAATATGAACTAATGGTGAGAAATCTCCTTGTGTTGGTTGTATTGGAAATAAAAAAAATCCTGTGAAAAGATATGGAAGAGAAGAATGAGACAATAGCATAATCTGTAACTGCGGAAGTACAAGGTGAGGCCCCAGCTCCACAGAGTGTCGAATGCCCGACTGTACCAGTTCCACCAGTACAAATTACTGCACAAATGGCCACTTTCTTTTAACAAATGGCTGATAGTTTGTCAGCCCAAGCCTAAGTACAAACCCAACCCCCACAAGGGCAACGTGAAATAGAGAAGAGGAAGAACCCTATGGGTCAGAGCTCGAGCAGTGATTTGGGGAAGAGAAAAGAATTTGAGGAGCCCCGAGCTCGAAAAGAATTTGAGGAGCCCCGAGCTCAGGATATGACAGAGGCGGATCATCAGGGCAGAGGCCACCAAGATCTAGTCATCGAACAACCAGAAGTGCCTATTCTGCCCATATCTGCCATGTTTATTGCAAGTTACACGGGGGTATTTGCCGTAAGGCCACTAGAGCCTGCTACAATTGTGATGAACATGGATATTCGCTAGAGATTGTACTAGAGCACCTCAATCTACTCTCCGGAATTCATAGACAAACGGTCAGAGTCGAGATAGAAATAAAGTTGGTACTCCTCACAACCATAACATAGTAAATTAACCCAAACATAGTAGCGCATCAATCAGAGCGTTCACTATGCGCTAAGGAGAAAGAGCAGAAACTTCGGATGTAGCTGCTGGTAAGTTCTTAATTTTGGAAGAAATAATTAGTTATTATTTGATCCCAGCACTACTTATTTGTATGTTAGTGTTAGAATTATATATTTTGTTGCTATTTTTTTATATGGGAATAAATTTTGATGTATTAGTGACTAGTTCTTTAGGATAAAAACTACGATAACAAGTATGATTGACATTAATTTTGGAAGAATTGTCAGCTAAAAGTATTTTCTAACACACTATAAATTATAAAGCTAATTGGCGAGCCTACTTAATGTAAGGCAGGAAGACCTAAAAGTAAGTTACAGTAATAGAATTGCTATAAATGAGGGCAAAGATGTTACTGTTAGTAATTGTCAATGGATATTGTAATCAGAATAAGTTTTAGATATTAGTGAATTCAAAAAGGATAAAATATAAGAAAGTATGATCTATTGGAATGTATCCTAGTAACTGTGCAATATTCTTGATGTTTGTACTGTAAGCTGCAGATTATAGTACTGACTTAGAATTATTGTATAGAGCTACGTACTACCCGATGGTGCACTAAGATGAGGATTGGTGCAAACAGCATCTGTTTTGATATAGTTATGCCAGGACAGAATTTTATTAATAGAAATGAGTTTGGAAATCCTACTTAGGGATTTAAAACTCAAAAGTTAGAATATCGAAAGGTTATAGTTCAGTACAAAAGGAAGTAAGTTAAAGAATATTGATAGATAAAAGAGTTGTGGAAGTGAAAATTTGAATAGTTGGTTCAAATGTAACAAAGAAATGTTACGAATATTAGTAAAAGGGCTGACTAGAATGGTTAGAGGGCCAAATTAGAGTAACACTTCGTATAGTGAATTTCTTAGGGATGATAAGCGGTGCTAAATTTTGACTCGACAGTCGAGTCAAGGAATTGAGTCAAGGAGGAAGATAAGACTGAGGAATGAAATAATTAAAGTTAAGTTGTAGAATGGAAAGAGAAGTAAATAGGAAAGTAAGTATGAGAATTGGTCAGAACAGAACCTGGAGGGTGCTGTGTCTCTACTCCAAGATGATGTGTATTAATGGTGGGACACAGTATCCAGTGAGGTGCAGTCAGAGTAGAGACGACTGAGATTTCACAGAAGGCTATTTCTGAGACGATCGAAAGGCCCGAAGTCAGGATGACACCACGGATGTATGCAATGAAGGCTAGAGAGGAGCCGAACCTAGATATTAATGAAACAACACAAGGAAATGAAGAAGCAAGGAAGTAACAGATACATCAGGTAAATTTCATGGATCAAATTTTTATTTAGAGGGGAAGAATTATAACGTCCTCATTTTACGTAGTCCATACATTATGCTGCTCCGGTGACCTAATGTCTGTTCGGACAAGTCAGGATATCTGAGACTACACTTAAGTGATAGTGAGAAGGCATAAAATGATGAAATAAATAATAAGAAAATACAAGAAAAACAAAGGAAAAATAAAAGCAATGAAATGTAATTAGGTTAAACGCGATGGGTGACCGCACCGAGAAGTTACGGCGAAGGCAAATGTCAACCCCAGGACCACAGGGAACCGTCAAAAATAATTTTTGAGACATAATTAAAGGTTTATATAGCTGTAATTGACATTAGAAATGTTAAAGAATAATTAATGAATTTGTACAAATAAAAACGAAAAATCAAGAAACTGACAAAAATCGGTGTTACCGAAAAATTGGGAATACAACCCGAAGAGGGGTATTTTTGGTCATTTGACACCTAGAGTTAACTTTTGACCTCAATGTCCATGAAAAATAAAAATGTGGTACATTATATAAATAGTGAAAGTTTGGGGCATAAATGCAAATTATGTAACTTTAATTAATTAACTAATTAAACTATGCTAAGTGCTCCACTAACTCAGATTATAAGACACCTATATAAATCATTTTGCGATAAAAATATTCATCTTCAACCTAAAAAAAAAAACCAACCGAGAGAAACACCATGGAAGCCACCATGGCCGAAACCTTCACAACCACATGCATCCATGATTCAAGCCTTATTTCACCATACTATCTTCATTAAAGCTTGCACACTCAACTTGAGGAAGCTTTTGGGAGTAAGAAAGGAAGGATTTGGTGAGGTTTGGAAAAAGCTCTTAAGAGGTAAGTGTCCAATTTCTCTTCGTTTCTTTAGTAAAAGTGATGCTTAAGTTAAGGGAAGTTGTTTGGTGAAGGAAATTTGAGGAATTGTTGAGTATTTGAATTGATCCATTTTTAGCAGCCATGAAAACATGAATTGCTTGAGCTTTTCTTATCTCTAATGGATGGAAATTAATGTTGATTAAGTCAATTTGAAGTTATAGCAAATTAATTTCCATGTATATGTACATTAAGTATTTGAATTTAGGGGTTTAGCAAACTGCCACTTTTGGCAGCCTTGGAGTTCATGAATTAATGTGTGATTTTATAAAATTTATTGATGAATTCTGGTAGTAATGATTTGAGGGCAGTGTGTATGAATGATAGTGGAAGTGTATGTACAAATCAAGTGATTATGTGCATTGATATTGTGTTGAATTAAACTTTGAGAATTAAGGGTGTAATGTGTGCACTGAGCACTTGTGTATTCTACCCAAATTTCCTTAATTGAGTTGTAATGAATGGTATAGAAGTGCCATGAATGCAATATTGTAGTATTGGGAGGAGGAGAATTGCCAAATTGGAAGTGAAATTTTCATGTGCAGGTTGTGTTATTGTTGGTAGTACATAAATTGTGCTATAAGTACAAATGTGTGACCCCAATTGGTATGAGGCCAATTGGAGGTGAAACTAGGCATAAAATTTGCCAACTTTCATGTAAAAAGCTTGCCGAAATTCTGTCCAGAAACTGCCCATAAAATTGACCTAATTTGGAATTGCAAACTTGGTAACCCTAAAATTTGACCATATGAATAGTATTTAGTCTTTTGGCTATAACTCACTCAAAACAGGTCCAAATGACCTAAAATTTATACCATTGGAAAGCTTAGACATAGAGCTATAACTCTTATGAAGACACCAAAGCCCAGAAATGACCAGAACCAAGTCGAAATGCTTGCCCAAGTTAGGGTACCAAATCTGCCAGAATTGAATTTGACCTAAAATTGACCTAACTTTGCATTAAAAATGCATTCTGTCCAGATTTAGTAAATTGACCATATCTTGGTCTATACAACTTAGAATGACTTGAAATTAGTGGCAAAAATTCAATAAGACATAGACCTACAAATTTGCTCTTTTGACCAGAACCTAAAAACTAAGGAAAACAAGACAATTAGCTAGATCAATCTAGCATACAAAATCTAGAAATTTACCATTACTATACAACAAAGCCTTAGAAATAAAAATGGTAATAAATGCCAACTTATGAGAATTGTAAAATATACTATATTGGCAACATGTTGGAATTATTATGAGATATAACACTGAAATACTGTAAATTGTGTGTTTTAGTTGAAAAGGATATTGAGAAGCATAAGAAACATTAAGTTAAGGCCTAGAGGCGACTCAAATCAGGTTTGTGCACAACATTTTAAATTCATTGTTTTTACTAAAAAGCTAATTGAATAAGAGTTATGAATAATTTTTTATTGTTTTAGCCTTGGAAATTTTATTTGAAAACTTATGTGTTGCCTATGTTGTAAATAGAAATTTTGAGATAAAATGTGATTTGGGGTTTGTATGAAATATTTAAATATTATAATTTGAAATTGTTTTTGATTTACACTTGGCATGGCAATATCACTATGTTCCTCCTCTATTTATGGGGTGAGTTTGACTATATTCTTCTCTCTCTGACTTGCCAATCTGAGGTGAGTTTGGATGAGTACTCATTATCTAGCTAGCCACCTCCCTCATTGATTTCGATTAATGGGATGAGTATGCCTTGTCATGGTGTACAACACAGCATATTTGGAAATTATGTATCACGACCTAAGTTGTGTTATTGATTGGCAATACTGTGTTTATTAAATTGTTTAATTAAATCTGTGTTAGATGAGCTTTGAAAATTGTGAAAAGAAATTGTGAAATATTTGAATTGTGATTTATCAATGGATGTTTATATTAAGTATTTTAAATTATAGTTGTGCACCACTGAGTTCCCCACTCGGCGATAGCTTTGCATGCTGTCGCAGGTGAAAAGAGTATAGAGCAGTTGAGTAAGCTTCCATGAAGACACATTGGGACTAGCCCCGGGTATATCATGGGTATACCTTTGTACATAGATTTTGATTTATGCATGTAATTATATGTATGTAAATTATTTGAGCAGTTGTATAAAAACTTTTATAATGTTATTTTAGTGTGTAATTGAAATGAAAATTATTTGTAATATTAATTTTAGTACTTTAATGAATATACTATTTAATTTCTTATTGAGTGTGAATTTATGTATGGTTTCCTTTATAATGAGTTTGGGTTGAAAATGAATTGAGATAGTTGAAGCAAATGATTTATACATTTTTTAGATTGAATTGTGTTAAGAAATGATTTGAAATAGAGTTATGGTTGAGCAAAAATATTAGAAATATGTTTCTTTACAGGTTTTGAAGAACTATTTTCTTGATAATATAGCCGGCAATCTGCCGAAATTTTTATAAAAATTACAAAAATTTTAATTACTTGAAAATTTGATTTATGACTTAGTGTTAAAAAAAGGTTTTTAATATTTATGAAAAATTTACCCACCACTTTCAAAATGAACGAAAATTGTTTTAAAATCCCTTGTAATATATTTAATGAGTTATCGGTAGGTGAAGTACGGTAATTCCTTAGGCGTACTACAGATCATGTTATGCCTTACGGAGGGATAAGGTGTGGCAGTTGATACCTTTAAATGCATGCACAGAGGGGGAAATTGGCCACTATTAGTATAAGGGAATTAAAGAGCTCCATATCTATATTTTGGACAATTTTTATAGAGAAAAGTAGGTTAAGTAAGACTCTGGATCTAATTTGGAAGTCCTAATTGCATTCTAACTTAAAACTCTCTCAAGAATCCTAGTTAAAATAGGAAAACAAGTTAAAAACAACTTTCCTTATATAGATCTGCTACTTGCACATCCTTAGGGACCCACATACCTTTATTTTATTTATTTTGGGCCTTAAATAAAATAATGAAACCCCTCAATTAAGGCCCTAACTCCTAGTCTGACATAACTCAGTATAAAGAGTCCAAACACACTCAATATGTGACCCTTAAAGTAATCTGGCCTAATTGCTCTCACTTTTCATATATGACCTTAAAATATGTCAATTAAGGACCGTCAGAGCTCATAAAATTAGATTTACACTCTAAATAGTGGATCACATACAAGCTTCATTAAGTCTGTCTAAAGAAGTTCAACATGGATTGATGTCCAAATCCGTTCATTTTTCACCATTAACCTTCAAATAATATGAATAAGATACCTTTAAGCCCATTTTGTCATTGGCTAAGTTCTCATCAAAATCATAGCTCCTTTTGCCTTGAAATGCTTGATATGTGTTTCGCTTCTTTTTATATTCAATTCACCTTTTAATGCTTTATAAGCTCTTATATGCTCTTATAAACACTTAAAACATAAAAATAAGCATTAACAAGCTAATTGAATAAGAAACAAACTTAAAAGACTAAGTATGCAATGATAAAGATATTCTAGTTCAAGCAACTATCATTATGCATCTTGGAGATGGTTTCCTACAATGTAGCAATTTGCCTACTTAGTAGCCTACTTGTTAGGAAGCCTTATCTACTTGTTCTGAACAGTTTTGGAGAAGTTTCTTCATGCCTATCGACATCTAAAATGTGTAGGATGCATGTGGGGTCAAGGTGGGCATTTGGAATTAAATGTGCAATTGGGAGAATTAAATCTGGAATAGGAAAAGAAGTCCAAGCTGCACAAGGATTGACTTAGTCAAAGGTGAGGCCAATTGAAGTCCTAATCTAATCAAGATTTATTTCTCCTACTTCTTTTATGTTTCCTATTTACTTTAAGTCTTTTAATTACTTTATGTTTCCTATTTAGCTTGTAACTTCCTGTTTTAATTAATTTTCCTAATTGGAGTGGGATTACTTGTAATGCCTATAAATAAGCCACATTTTATGTAAACTTCAGGATGTTTATGAGATTAATAAAATCTGAGCTTTAAGCTTGTTTTTTCCCTATACTTATCTCTTCATAAAGTGACATGTAATCTTGAGTCTTATTACCTCCAGTGTGGAGACTTGCATTATTCTTCATTCTTTATGGTGTGTTGCTTATTAAAGATTGGAGTTCAAGACCTTTGTTGCGTATTTGGTGGCGTGCATACTTATCCAAGAAAAAATAAAGTTATTTTTTGTTATTATCTAATACTTGAATTTTAAAATTTTAAATTTTATAAACTTTAATATTATTTTAATACTATTATATTGATATTACTATAATTTAAAGAATTTATTTAAACATATCATCATTATATTAAAATAAATTTTGGTGTTATTGAAACTGAGTTATTTATATTAAACAAAATTATTTTATCAACTGTGTATATATATATATATATATATATATAATGATTTAATTATTAAATAATAATTTGTATTATATAAATTTGAATATTTTATTATATTAATTGAAATATTTTAGTATATAATTATTTTAAGATTATAAAAGAAAATTTAATTTTATTACATCATTAATTTATAATTATTATTTGAAGATTTAAATTAATATTATTCGAATCCCTAATATAATTTTTTTAAAAATTTATAGTAGATTATTTAATAATTTTATTATATATTTCATATTATAACAAAATTACTAAAAAGAGAATCTGGACGCATACTACGCTAGATTCAAAATAAAGTATAGTTAAAAAAAAAAAAAAAACTTAAGTTTTTTATTTTTGCCTAGAACCAACACCCCCCCCCTACTCTCACCTTCTTTATCCTTTATTTCTTTCTTTTTCTCTTTTTTTGGCTAAATCACCACTGTACGACCATCACCCCTCACTCCTCGACTGTTGGCAACCTTCCAACTTTCCTCTCCAATGCTAGCCAGCTCGCCGATAAGAAAGTAGTGTTTTTTCGATAAGAAAACATGAACAGGGGCAGCGGTGTTTTTTGCCCATTTCTGGTGATTCTGACCACCTTTTCCAACAATCTTGGGGAGCCCATAGTCCTCTTGGTCTAAGCTTCAATTTGAGACCAACTTTGCGCAATTTCGCTTCTTGATTTACTTGTACTGAGTGTTGGAAGTTTATGGACCTATGAGCTTTCCTTTTATATCTAGATCAAATCGGGACTCACTTGGATGATCCAAGACCATCGATGAACTCCACTTGTTGGGAGCTTCAATTTGGTACCAACTTCACTCCAATCGGGCACTGAATGAAAAAGGCGATGATCTGATGGCCTAAATCAATTGGTGAGATTTTTTAGTCTTTTCATTATCGTTTCCAACAATTAGTTATATGATAATAACATTTTTTGGGCTTTTCATCCATATATAAGCATCTTTAACATGAAAATAGTTCATAATTTGAACCTTAACGTATATAAGCTCTAAAGTGTAATGGTTCAACATATATACTCTCAAAAGAATTAACATAATCATACATATTTAAATATTACATTACTCTAATTTTCTATTATTACAAGCACAGTACTATCCATTCACATTTTATATGTTCGTCTAGCCATACACCATACATAAAGAAAGGTACTAAAACTATCTCTGATGACCTCTCTTCAAAGAACCCTTCTAATTTTACAAACCTGTATCCGGAGTTAAGGGAAAGGGGTAAGCTTAAGCAAGCTTAGTGAGTAAACTAACCAACATTAATTTTATCATTCATTTCATACATATGCAATTCATTATCCAAATGTTTCACATCATAAACATTTCACGTGGGATGGACTTGTCACTAGTAACTCCCTAAATCAAATGTGCTCGGCTTATACAGAGGCTCCTCAGGACTTTCGTTTAAAACATAACATGTGTCATGCACACGGGACAACTTAGAGATCTCCCCTGATGGGGCATCATAAAGATCTCCCTATGAGAATTACTTATGGATCCACAACATACAAAACATAATATAGTCATAAATATGGGGGGAGTCAGTGGGTCATCCATCATCCATCAATGCACCAACATCAATTATGCAATATCTTCGTATTCTAGATACATAAATCCTAAATAAAAATGGCATGATGCATGAGGACGATCATAAATTAAATTTAATAGTTTACATTTATTAAGGTTAGAATTACTCACCTCTTGTAGCCTATCAACCTCTTATCTCAAACAGTAGCTATCCTTGGATTCTTAACCTTCTGAGTTTCTCAAGCCCGATTCTTTAAAATCGAACCCCAGAAAGTTATAAAAGGCTCTAAAACTCTATACACATTATAAACATTTTATTCTAAGCTCTTAAGAACTATGAAATTAGGTTTTGGAATCGAAAGAGAAATAAAGTGGGCAGAACCAAGTTTAGCTGCCGGAGTCTTGGGTTTTGACTGGCAAACCTTGGAACATTAAGTGCCCGTTTTGGGTAGTAGCCACTGTGGTTGCCAAAGTCTAGGACTTCGGCTACCAAACCAGGAGAATTTCTAGATTTTTTTAGAAACTGCATGCTTCAGCTACTGATCCTTTGATTTTCGACAGTCGAATGTGACACCCCTTACTCATCTACAGTGTAGCCGAGCAAGCTATGCCACACGGTGTACCGGCACACTCTATTTTATCTTAATTAATTTTCATCATAATTTTGAATATAACTTGTGAAATATAATTTATTTAAGTCATTTATTGAAATTATAATTTATTTGAGGTTCCAAAAATTTTATAGAAAATCCGTGAGTACGGCTAAAAATGGAGAAAGCAGTTCTTGAACTGTTAAAAACACTTCCAAATAATTTCCAAACAATCCCAACTTCAATTCATCAACAAAGTCTCAATATCAAAATCTCAACATTTTCCAATCTCATTTCTCAATCATCATTTCTCAGGGTATTCATATATAAGCAACAGATAAATACTTAATTTACTTCCATACATATCCAAGTCATAGATAGATATTTACTTTTCCATTCACAAATACAATTTTCATAATTTACATGAACTTCAAAATATATTACATAATTCTAAATATATATGAGAAAATAAAAATTTAGTTACAAAATGACAAAATGACACCTAGTGTCCTACCAACGCACTGAAGGTGGTGAGGTGACACGGACCTTTGTGCGTAATCGGGATGGACTCACCCAGTCTGCGGTCTACTGGGCTCACGATCAGTATCTCCAGTACCTACGCGTGGCAAAAGCAATAGTGAATGTATATGTTTTATTTGTTTGGTATTGGTATATCCATTATATTCATTAATTTTGTTCACTTTCATTCATTCGGTTGCCCAAGTAACCTATACTGAACGATTGGACTGGATAACGGGTAAACTGGCACTGGGTATCTAGTACCTCGGGCCGTCACACCATCGGTCACATATGCATCTCGGTGTGCAGCGAGCGGCTAACAAGCTGTAAATACATCAGGCACAAAGCCAAATCTCAATACAAGGTCAGAATGGCTAAAAGCCATAAAATCACAGAATGGCATATTGCCATGTGCAGTACTGCTAACTAAACCCTATTGGCATGCCAAACTATCCAAACCAATCTTGTTAGGTATACTAGGGCATTTGATACTTTAAAATTCTTCAATCTTTGAATTTCAAGTTTCGGTGTCACTATTCACCTCTTTAGTTAACAAAAATGTTGACTTTTAGGTAGAAATTAGGTACATTGGTTTTGGCACTCCCAACATACCACATTTTGCATTTAAAACTTGTTGGAATTGGTCACCATTACCATTTCTAACTTAAAACCAAGAGGGCAGAAATTTCAGTTTTTGAATCCTAAGTTTATTGTTCCATTAAGCACTGTTGCAGTGGGGATTTGAAGAAATGGAAAACATGAAAGTTGTTCATTATTTTGTCTAGTTGAATTTCTTTTTTTGAATCACTCCATTTGGAGTTTTGTAGCTCCAGATATGGTCCAAAAACCATAGCTGGCCGGATTGCCAAAACTGCAGAATTACCAAATCTACAGTACCATGAACAGTGACTGTGATTGCATTTATGAATAGGTTCTAGCCATAATTTGGGGTAGGTTTCTTCATGAAAGTTTTTTGTCTATGTCTTAACTTGTTGCTGTAAAAATTTCAGGTCATTTGACCATATCTACAGTGAGTTATGGTCAAATGAACAGTTACTGTTCATTTGGTCATTTCTGCAGGTGCTGTTGCAGGGTATCCGGATTGGGGCCAACTTTTGGTCCTCTTGCTTTGGTCTTTTGGGCATGGTTTCTTCAGAAACAATGGGCCATTATAAGCCTAGTTTCATGTCCAATTGGCCAAACACCAATTGGACCAACACAGCCAAAGATATGGCAGTCCAAACAGGCTGGACTCACAGCCTCCCTGCTGCTGTCACTAGGCAGCCTACCAAAACACTTTGTAATACTCTAATGCACTTCAAATTATGGTCAATTTACCTCAAATGGTCACTAATTGACCATTATAATGTTCTTTAACAATTTCATAAGCAAACCCTAATTTTGGTCAAGTCTCCAAGTTCTCAAAGTTTAAGTTATGCATTAAACTTATAATTTCAACTTAAATCATGTCCTTAAACATGAATTGAGTGAGAGAGAATAAATTGGGCACTAACCTTAGGAGGGCAGAATTTTCCCTTCAATTTCCTTCACTTTCTTTAATTTTCTTGGCAGCCAAACACTTTCCCAAGAGGTAAAATCAAGTTTTTGTGAAGAAGACTAAAGGTTTTATGGTGATTTTTCAAGAGAATTTCTAGTGAGAAGTTTGGAATAACAATGGTGAAGGGAGAGGGAAGAGAGAAACGGCTGAAGAAGATGTGGAATTGCAGAAATTGTTTTCATTTTTTGTCATTTTATCTCTTTTTAATTTGGCTTGTTGAGTTGTGATTGGTGGAAGCCTTCCAAATGACATCATGTGATGTCATATTTAGGTTTTTCTTTCATTTTCTTTTCTTCTTTTCTCTACTCATTTTCAATTTAATTTTTAGCAATATTTATTCATATTTTAGATCATAATAATTATTTACTCAACTGGACAAGTCGGCCAAAAATCACCTCCGAAGGTGAAATGACCAAAATGCCCTCCGTTTGGCTCAACGGGCCAAAATTGTCTGTACCGATTGAAAATTTTTTCTAAATATTTTCTTGGCATTCTAATGCCATAGGAAACTCAATGACCCTTCTCTGGAGTCCCAAAAATTATTTTATGAATTTTCTCTCGAGTCTAGGGCTCCTAGTTGCGAGAACCGCAACTTCCCACTGGGTTACCCATCGCTTGGGCATCGGCTCATTTAACTTGGTTGTATTTTATTTCTAAAATTTTTACTAAATTTTTCTTATTAATATTTGAGTTAATTATAGTTCCTCACTTTAGTTTAAATATTTTTCCGGACGTTCTAGCTGTCCGGACCCACACTGGTCACCGGAACAGTAGAATGTACGGAATTGCTACCGAGAGGGTGTTACATCGAACCTAGGAATTTCTAGAATTTTCAAGTCGAAAACCTGCAAATCCTTCTCCCATCAACACTCAAACTCACTTCAAAGTTCTAAAACTCAAACCAAACACATACACACATCTCTAGGGCTTAAAACAACTTGAAATCATATTTAATACCCACATACATTAACCAAACACTCAAAACTGAAGGAACGGAAGCGTGAAAAACACAAGTTTATACCATTGAATTCAAAAATTTTCACCTAGGGTCACATGCATCATGCAAGATTTATTTTTATCTATTTGATTTCAATGATAAACAACATATTAAAATTCTTTTAATATGTTTTTGGATCTGTATTTGCCATTTAAGATTTTAAAATTAATCAGATTAATTTTAGAACCCTCGATTAAATCAAGAACGATTACACTAACCTCTTGATGCACTGCAGCGTGTCTGCGCCTTTGAGATTCATCTTCAGGACACCAGATGTTGTCCCTCTAGCTTGTCCACACCAAGAACACCTATGGCAGCCCTTGAACAGCTTCTAAAGCCTTTTCTATTAATTAGAAATTCAAGTTCTGCCTTTTAAGAGATTAGATATGTAAATAGGACACTAGAAACAATTTCTAGTGTTCTTAATTCAAAAGATTGATGGCTAATCTCTTTGAATTGATAAGAGATGAAGAAGAAGAGATAAAAACCCTCAAAGTGGCGTGACAAAGGAGTGTGGCTGCTGGTTGTGTTTTATTTTCTCATAACAACACTTAAATAACTAGGTTAACACATTAAACCCTTGCCACATGTCACCCTTTGATTAGCTCTAGGTTTAAGTGACCCAATCACATTGTGCCAAGTGTCAAACCTATATTTAATCTTGATTTTAATCATCTTACATGATTAAAAAACATTTGGCAAGCTTATGTGTAATCCCATGTGTCACCATCTCATGGTGCCACGTGTCACACTGCAAAATGACCAAAATGCCCTTGTGTCTTAATTTTGAGTTCTCAACCCAAAATAATTATTTTTCTTCTTCTAATTAATTTATATTAAATATAAATTAATTAATTAATCTCTATTAATTAATTTCTCATTAATTAAATTCATATTTAAACACTTTAAATATAAATTTAACTTATATTATATATCTAATAATCTAGATTTGGTTTCAAGTCATGCTAGGGACTTTGCAATCTAATTGCAAACCAAACCTATTTAATTAATCAATTAAACTCTTTAATTAATTAATTAAATCATATTTAATTAAGTGATAACTTGTGTATGTGTGTGACTTACTAGGCTCATCACTAATTGGCAATGAGACATGATATTAACTCTTAATATCATCAGAACTCTTTCTTACCATAAATGATTTCTCTAAATCATTTTATGAACCTCATAGACCATGGTTAATACCTAGCATAGCATGCCATGGCCACCCAATTAGTAATAAGGTTTACCTTAAATGAACCTATAATCATATGTTACCATGCACTAGAATCTCTCTGTTACAAAATCCCAACTTAAGCTGGAGTCATGGTTTATGTCAAACTCCATTTGCTATGAATATTATGTTCTCTTTTAATTCCAGTTCTTGATTAAAAAGATTTTCTCATCAAAAACTATTTTCTGAATAAATCTATTTGTCCTGGCCAGGAACTTGAAACATCAAGAACAATTAAATGAACATAGGATTTTATCTCTATTTACTTAGAGGAACAGATTCCATCTTGATCAACACCTACCTCCATATATAACTAGTAGGAGCCAACACATGCCCATATACCCATACACAGTACAAGTATGAAAGCGTTATCATACTCAAACTTCCTATATACAAGATAATCGTGCTATCTCAGTCTAAAGATTATATGCACTGATATGATTTATGACAAAACATTGACAAGAGTAAACTCCATGTGCTTGTCATAAGTGTCACTGGTTCGGCCTACTTATCACTTATAAGTGCCTATCATGTTTGTTATATGGCATGAGACTCACCATTCCATCTTATTTATATCTCATATAAATAACTTGGGAACAAACATGAATACAATCTTTCTGGATAAGTCATGTCCTTATTATGAAGTATCCTCGATTGTGAACCTATTTATGATACTTTGTGATAGAAATATTGTCACTCATATTCTTAACAACTTAAGAATAATATTTCTAACAAAATATCAATGGACCTTTTCTATTACACATAAATATATTATGTAAATGGAAAAGTGGAAATGCCTTTTATTAATAAAAATATGTACAAGATACATACTAAATGATATGCTCTAGGACATACTACTAACAAAAACCTAGGTTAAACCTAACATAACATATACAAGGATTCTCTCAAATCCATCAAGGAAACTGGCCATTTAAGGTCCTAAAAACTTAAACATAACTAATCAAACATTAGAACATGCAAATTCAATGTAAAATCACAAAACCCTAACCCTAACATGCACTTCCTAAAACTCATCTTAAACACAATATCACATGAAATATTCCTCCATCAACTTTCTTAAATCTACTTATTAGATCAAGAAGAAAAGAATGTTACCTCTTTTCTTGGATCTTGGAGGGAAGAGAATCAAAGCCCCAAAGCTTGAATCTACTCTCCCAAACTTCTAAATGGAATAATCCACCTCCAGATTTTGAAAAACTCAAGAAAATCTCTTTAAAGAGCTCTTTGTTTGCTCCAGTAGTTGAGAGAGAGAAAAGGAGAGAAAACCTAAGTGTTTTGACCAAAAACATGGGCCTTGGTCCCTTTTATACCCTTGATAGTTAAGAGACTTTAGGCTTTCAAAAGCCATGCTTTCGGCTACTAGAGTCTATTCTGTCCACATGGGTATTTGAACCATAAAAAGGACTTTGATTTTCGAAAGGCTATCCTTCGGTTGCCGAAGTTCCTTCTGCCCAAAACAAACACATAGAAAACTTTTAGTGATGAAAACCTTTAAAACATTTTCATTTTTAAAAACATTTTGAACATCTCAAACACACACATATATAAACATATGCACATCACTCCTACCCCCATTCCCTTATCCGTGAAACTTTTAAATTCGCCAGAATATTCCATTAATGGTAGAAATTTTGACATCAGGAAATGGTAGGCATTACATTCTTCCCCTCTTAAGAACATTTGTCCTCGAATGTTAAAACAAAACACATCTCAATAAAACATAACAAATATAACATACCTAGAAAAGGTGGGGATATTGTTATATCATGGAGTCACAAGTATCCCGCATGCACTCTTCCATATTATGGGCATTCCATATTACCTTGACCATAGGTATCTCCTTGTTCCTCGAATTCTTTATCTGAGTATCCACGATCTAAATAGACTATTCAACATAAGAAAGAACTTCCAAAAATTGCATGTCTGCTTCACTTATAACCTTATTCAGATCTGATGCAAACTTCCTTAACACATAAACATGGAACACTAGACAGATTCTCTCCATTTCAGGTGGCAAAGCTAACTTATAGGATACATTTCCAACCTTTTATAGCACCTCATATGGTCCAATATATGTCAGAGCTAGTTTGCCTCTCTTTTCAAACCAGATGACACCCTTTATCGGAGATACCTTTAGAAGCACAATGTCCCTTCTTGGAAAACCACTTCCCTCCTATAGAGATTGTTGCAGCTCTTTCATCTACTAGTTGCTATTTTCAACCTTGCCTTGATTAAAGACATGGCTTGATTGGTGATTTCCACCAACTTCATTCCCGCTAAGGCTCTTCAACCACTTCTTCCCAACACATAGAAAACCTACACTTCCTCCCATATAGAGCTTTATACAGTGTCATTCCGATGCTAAAGTGATAGCTATTGTTGTATACAAACTCAACTTAGGGAAGGTACTTTTTCCACGATCTTCCAAAGTCAAGTACACACATCCTTAGCATATCCTTTAAAGTTTGTATAGTCCTTTCAAACTGTTTATCTATCTGGGGATGAAAAGCCATGCTAAAGTCTAACCTGGTCCTTAACTTGTTTCGAAGATAGCCCTAAAACCTTTATTGGAGACTATTGTCACTGGAGCTCTACGCAACCTTATTATCTCTACCACGTACACCTGAGCTAACTTATCCGTAGAATAGTTAGCTCTAATAAGAATGAAGTGAGCAGTCTTGGTTAACCTATCCTCTATAACCCATATAGAGTCATGTTCTATGGCCATATTTTCCCATTTTCACTCTGGAATGGGTAGTGGGTTGAGCATTTCCACTAGCTTCTGATGCTCTAGCTTCACTTTCTGACAGACCTCATGAGAAGATGCAAATTGTGATCTTTTTCTTCATGCAAGGCCACCAATACCCTCTCTTTAAATCTTGATACATTTTGGTGGCTCCAAGGCGCACACTATACCTAGCATTATGAGCTTCTCTCATAATATCTCCCTTAAGTTGGATGTCATTTGGTACATATAACTTGTTGCTGTATCTCAACACTCATTTCCCATTAAAATGGATCTCACTAATCTTACCTTTCTATACCGCTTTTGCTATCTTTACCAACTCAAGGTCTTCATGTTGTTTCTCTACTATTTGCCTTAGGTACACTGGTGTCACCTTTATCTGAGCTATCCAGGTACCTTTAATTGATAACTTTAGCTATAACCCTTCTCTAATCAACTGGTGTAACTCTATAAACATAAGCCGCCTTTCTATATATATATGAGCCAAACTGCTAAATGATTTTCGACTAAGGGCATTTGTAACCACATTTGTGATGTGAACCCTCAAGCAATTGGTAACTTAAAAGCCAACATTCAAGAATTAAAGGAACAATATAGAAAGCACCAAATCAAGATGTATGAATTTGATTCTTTGAACCAGCATAATCAAATTGCTGTGTAATTCAAAGAAAATATCAGAAATGGGATTCTTAACCTAATTCATATGGAGAATGAATAAACCAAGAATATTATGCACATTAAACCTTGCAAGATAGAAATCTCAGCAAGCTAATGAGCTTCACAAGAACAAAGGCAACAACTAATTTACTCACTAATGGAGTAGAAACAATATTTCATTAATATTCAAAATGTGTCCTCCACTCTCTCATTACGCTTGTATTTATAGTCCCTTGGCTCCAAAGCTAAAGACAAAAATATCCCTACTTTAGTAACAGCTGCAAGGAGTTTTAAGTCCAAACAAAAATTAATCTATCAAAAGACTAAAAACTCCCAATAAAAAGCAAATTTAATGCAGCAGCAAATAAGGGCATTTAAGTCCAAAAGAGAGGTGGTTATAACAACAAGGAATATTCCTTCCAAAAAGGTGCCAGCAGATGCATGTACATGGGTTGGATCTGGTGCATGCATGTCCACAGGTTATTCCATGTAACCTAATGCTCCACATGATACTTGGTCACTTCCAAGCTTAATTTTCACCAAATTTAATCCTTTATAATTTTCCTCATGCCATTCCAGCTTATAATCCTTGCTCCTTAAGATTTCACAAATTAAATTCTGAAGTGACTTAGCTCTAGCTCTAGCTCTAGCTCTAGCTCTAGTAATTGGACCTTGGATGAAATCCTTTGGCGTGGATGTAGCTTGATTCTCATCATTCCCCTCTGCTTCAAAAGGACTCATCCTCGAATATGTTCTTACATCAACACAAGGAGATAAATCAGTAACATTAAAGGTGGCACTGACATTACACTCACCAGGCAGGTTTATTTTGTAGGCATTATCATTAAATTTGGTCAACGCTTGGAAAAGTCCATCACATCTTGGTTGTAATTTTGATTTCCTTCGAGAGGGAAACCTTTCTTTGTGCAAGTGAACCTATACCCAATCTCTAGGTTGAAATGTAACTTTCTTCCTTCCTTTGTTGGCTTGACTAGCATATTTTTCATTTTTCTTTTCAATTTGAAGCTTGGCTTGTTCATGGATTTTCTTCACCAATTCTACTTTTTTTTTTTTCATCTAGACTAGCAAGCTCATTCACAGGTAAAGGTAAAAGATCCAAAGGAGTTGAAGGCTTGAAACCATACACAATTTCAAATGGAGAATAGCCAGTGGAAGAATGCACATTTCTATTATATGCAAATTCAACAAGTGAAATGCAATCTTCCCATGACTTCAAATTTTGCTTAACCACAGCACACAAAAGAGTAGTTAGTGTCCTATTTACTACTTCAGTTTAACCATCAGTTTGTGGGTGACAAGTGGTGGAAAATAACAACTTGGTGCCCAATTTTCCCCACCAAACCTTTTAAAAGTAACTAAGGAATTTAACATCCTTATCACTAACTAAACTCTTAGGTATGCCATGCAACCTAACAATATCTCTAAAGAATAAATTTGCAACATTTGTAGCATCATTAGTTTTATGGCATGGAATAAAATGTGCCATTTTTGAAAACCTGTCAACAACAACAAAAATTGAATCATGGCCTTGTTTAGACCTAGGTAACCCTAACACAAAATTCATAGATAAATGAACCCAAGGATCACTAGGGGTAGGTAAAGGTGTATACAAACCTTGTGGTAAAACTCTAGATTTAGCCTTAGCACACACAATGCACCTAACACATACTCTTTCAACATCTCTTTTCATATTCGGCCAATAAAAATGTTCCTTCAACACATCTAAAGTTTTGGCAACACCAAAATGACCCATTAATCCACCAGCATGAGACTCATTCACAAATAATTTACGCATGGAACTCTTAGGCACACACAATCTATTTTCTCTAAACAAATATCCATCATGCCTATAAAACTTCTCAAAAGCATTCTTTTCACAAGCTGCATACACTCTAGCAAAGTCATTATCTTCAACATATAATTCTTTCACATATTCGAATCCCAATAACTTTGCATCAAGAAGGGTAAGAAGGTTATACCTTCGAGATAAGGCATCAGCAACCACATTTTCTTTCCCATGTTTATATTGAATCACATATGGGAAGATCTCAAGGAACTCAACCCATTTTGCATGATGCCTACTCAACTTATTTTGCCCCTTGATATGCTTCAATAACTCATAATCTGTGTGGATGACAAATTGCTTTGGCCAAAGGTAATGTTGCCACGTTTCCAAGCCATGTACCAATGCATACAACTCTTTGTCATATGTAGAATAGTTCAAAGCTGTTCCATTAAGCTTCTCACTAAAGTATGTTATTGGCCTCTTATCCTGCATTAAAACGCCTCCAATACCTATTCCTAATGCGTCACACTCAATCTCAAAAGTCTTAGAAAAATCAGGTAAAGCCAACACAGGAGCGAAACATAACATATCTTTAATTTTGTGAAAAGCATCATCTTGTTTCTGTTCCCAAGCAAAATTAACATTCTTTTTGACAAGATCATTCAATGGTGCTGCAATAGTACTGAAATTCTTAATAAATCTTCTATAGAAACTAGCTAGTCCATGGAAACTACGTACTTCAGATGCAGACTTTGGAATGGCCAGTCTTTAATAGCTCTAATTTTTTCATCATCAACTTCAACACCATTAGCACTAATGACAAATCCTAAAAAGACAACCTTTTCCATGCAAAATGAACATTTCTTCAAGTTAGCATATAATTTTTCCTTTCTTAACACATCGAATACAGCTCTTAAATGATGCATATGTTCATTCATGTCTCTATTGTAAACCAATATATCATCAAAATAAACAACAACAAATTTTCTAATAAAAGCACGCAACACATGATTCATCAATCTCATAAAAGTGCTAGGAGCATTTGTTAGCCCAAAAGGCATCACTAACCACTCATATAGTCCATGCTTTGTTTTAAATATAGTCTTCCATTCATCACCTACTTTCATGCAAATTTGATGATATTCGCTTTTCAAGTCAATTTTGGTAAAAACACAAGCACCACAAAGTTCATCCAACATATCATCCAATCTAGGTATAGGGTGGTGATATTTTATAGTGATTTTGTTGACTGCCCTATAATCCACATACATGCGCCATGTGCCATCTTTCTTTGGTACCAAAAGGACGGGTACAGCACAAGGGCTCATACATTCTCTCACATAACCCTTAGCTAGCAATTCCTCAACTCGCCTTTATAATTCTTTGGTTCCTTCAGGGTTAGTTCTATAGGCTGGACAGTTGGGAATAACTGCTCCAAGTACAAAATCAATATGGTGCTCAATCCCTCGAATAGGTGGTAGTTCAGCTGGCATCTCCTCGGGTAGCACATCCTCATATTCCTGCAAAAGGGAGACAACAACACTAGGCAAATTAGGGTCAAGGTTAGATGTGGATAAATAAGAGTCCTTAAACACAATTAATAACATTTGCTTGTTGGCAAACATGGCATTCCTCACATCTCTTCCTTTAGCATACAAGCTTAATTTTCTCTCCCCTCTTTCCGCACAACTCTCCTTTTGCACTGAAGATTCACCTTTTTCAAGCACTTTTGGAATGTTTTCTTTACTCTCTTTTCTTTCCTCACAACCACCCTTGTCTTGCTCACTCATAACATTTTCACTCAATTTCTTTTCACTCCTTCTTTTCTTCTCTGCTCTCTTTTTGGCCACTCTTGATTTTACCTTGCCCATTGCTTGCTTAAGCCTTATTTGGTCTTCATAAATCTGTTTTGGTGCCATAGGTGCCAAAATGATTTTCCTTCCATTCATTTCACAAGAATACCTCTTTTTATACCCATCGTGGATCACCTTTCTATCAAATTGCCATGGTCGGCCAAGTAATAAATGGCCAGCTTGCATTGGAACCACGTCACACATAACCTCATCTTAATACTTTCCTATTGCAAAGGAAATCAACACTTGTCTTGTTACTTTCACCTCACCACATTCATTCAACCACTGCAATTTATAGGGTCTAGGGTGTTTTAAAGTCCTCAACCCTAATCTCTGCACCAAAATAATACGAGCAACATTGGCACAACTTCCCCCATCAATCATGACACTACAAGCTTTGTCTTGGATAAGACACCTTGTATGAAAAATTGTTTCTCTTTGCAATTCATCACCAACATCCTCCTTTACTTGAGTATTTAATGCTCTCATAATCACTAGAGCACTTCCTTCAACAGCATATTCTACCTCTGCATCCTCCTCCCCTGAAGATGTGGAGTCACTCACAATTTCCTCCTCTGTTTCTATCTCACCATTTTCTCTCATGACCATGACTCTCTTGTTACGACATTGAGAAGCTATGTGTCCACTGCCCAAACACCTAAAATACTTCACATCTCTATTTCGAGTAGTAGTTGCAATCTTCTTTCCTTTACTTTCTACAAATTTCTTCTCCACCTTCTTTTCCTTTTCCTCATTTTTCTTATATTTGCTAACAGCCTTTTCCCTATCCTCCTTCTTCCAGTTAGACTTCCAAGATGAAGAAGTACCTGCATTCCCTCCAAATTTTGACTTGCTTTTAAGTTGCCTTTCTACCTTCATAGCTATGTGGACCATATTACACTTAGAGAATGTCATGAAAAATTAAATTGTGATACATTATAAGAATAGTGAAAGAAATGGGGGATAAAATCCAATTTATGAAACTTTGAATAATTAACATTAAAATCCAAGTTAGTGCTCCATTAACTCTTAATTTGGGACACTTAAATATTCCTTTGGGATAGCAGAACCATCATCTTCTACCTTGAGAAATAACCAGCCAACAGAAATGAAGTCCACCATGGAAATCACCATGACCACCCCACATGCAACCTCCATGGGTGCATGATCAAGCCACCATTTCTACTTAGTTCCTTCATTAAAGCTTGCCTACTCACCTTGGGGAAGATATTGGCAATAAGAAAAACAAGATTTGGTGAAGTTTGAAGGAAGCTCACAAGTGGTAAGTGTCCAAAACCTCTCCCTTGCTTTAGTAAACCTTGTGTTTAGGTTGAGGTGAGTATTTTGGTTAAGAGAAATGAAGAAAATCTTGAGAAATGAAATGGTCCATTTTTGGTAGCCATGAATATATGTTGTAGTTGAATTTTTCTTACCTCTAATGGATGAAAACTAAGGTTGAATAACTTAAATGGAGGAAGTAGTAAGTTAAAATCTAAGTATGTACATGTAGTGCTTGAATTAAGGGTGTGTAATGGAACCTTAATGCTTTGGGCAAACTGCCATGTTTGGTAGCCTATTAAACCATGAATTTGTGTGTGAACATGTAGTTATTAATGAAATATGCTAATGTTAAATTGTGGGCAGCAAGTGTAAGTGATATTGAAGTATGATTATGTTGAAGTGTATGTATAATATTGACATTGAGATGTGTTGAATTTTGATGGAAGTGAATGTTGAACTTAATGGTGAATGGTAGGGGAAGATATTCAGGACAGAAACCTCCTCTATCTGGTCAGCAGAGTACCAGAAGTTCCTACCCTCCCCGCCAATGTGAAACTTATGGAAGAAATCATGGTGGGGTGTGATACAAGGCCATAAGAGCCTGTTATAACTGTGAAGGCACAGGGCACTTTGCCAAAGACTGCACTAGTACTCGCAGAGTTGGACCACCTCCTACTACTGCTGAAGGGTCAGTTCAAAATCTGGTCACCAAAGGTTCACAACCATCTAGCAGAGGTAGAGGCAGGGTTAGAGGTAGTCCAGCAGGCAGCTAAGACACTGTGAATCAGTCAGAGCAAGGAAGTGCATCGGTCAGAGTCTACGCAATGAGACAGAGAGAAGAGGCTGAGACATCTGATGTTGTGGCTAGTACCTTCTCAACTTTTAATCAAGATGTGTTTGTATTATTTGATCCGAGTTGTACCCATTCCTATGTGAGTACTAGCATCATTGATTGCATTATTGTTTCGTGTGTGAAAATGGACTTTGAGGTGCTAGTAATAAGTCTGCTGGGACAGGAGGTCTGGGTTAATAGAATGTATAGGGATTGTCCTTTGGTGATCCAAGGACATACTTTTCTATCTGATCTCATTGAAATGCCCTTCAGAGATTATGATATTATCTTAGGCATGGATTGGTTAGCCAGGCATCATGCCATAATTGACTGTAGGCTGAAGACAGTCACTTTTGGTCTCCCTCAGTACAGTGATGTGGTAATACATGGGGAGAGGCAGCTATTGCCATCAAACATCATTTCAGCTGCACTAGCCAGAAAAATGATCAGAAAGGGGTGTGAAGCATACTTGGCACATGTGGTAGACACCCAAGTGGGAAGTCTAACATTGAAGGACATCCCTACAGTATATGACTTTCCAAATGTGTTTCCTGATGAATTGCCAGGATTACCTCCAGAAAGAGAGGTGTAGTTTGAAATTAATGTTATGCCTGGTGTGGATCCAATCTCCATAACACCATACAGAATGGTACCAGCAGAGTTGAAGGAGTTGAAGGTACAGTTGCAATAACTACTTGAAAAGGGCTTCATCCGCCCTAGTGTGTCACCTTGGGGAGCACCAGTATTGTTTGTTAACAAGAAAGATGGCACTCTCTGCTTATGTATTGACTACTGGCAGTTGAATAAGGTAACAATAAAGAACAGATATCCATTGACTCGCATTGATGATCTGTTTGATCAGTTGAAGGGTGCAACTGTATTCTCCAAAATTGATTTGCGATCTGGTTATTATCAGTTGAAAGTGCAAGAGCAGAGTATTCCAAAACTGCTTTCAAAACTCGGTATGGCCACTATGAGTTTCTAGTAATGTCATTCAGGTTAACTAATGCTCCAGCTGCTTTTATGGATCTGATGAACACTATCTTCAGACCATATCTCGACTAGTTTGTGGTGGTGTTTATTGATGATATTTTGATATATTCGAGGAATGCAGAGGAGCATGACAGACATCTGCAGATTGTACTGCAGACTTTAAGGGAGAAACAGCTATACTCCAAATTATCGAAATGTGAATTTTGGCTGAAAGAAATCTCCTTCTTAGGACATGTTGTGTCAGCTGAAGAGATCAAGGTAGATTCCAGCAAGGTAGATGCTATCCTTAATTGGAAGCCACCCAAGAATATCACAGAAATTTGCAGTTTTCTGGGTTTAGCTAGATATTACCACCGGTTTGTGAAAGGGTTTTCTATGTTAGCTTCTCCACTGACCAAGCTGCTTCGAAAAGATGTAAAATTTCAGTGGACAGATAAATGCCAGCAGAGTTTTGATGAGTTAAAGAGGTGTTTGACTAAAGCTCCAGTCCTTACTTTACCTACACCGGGTAAAGAATACACAATTTATAGTGATGCTTCACACAATAGGTTAGGCTGTGTACTGATGCAAGATCGGAATGTCATTGCTTATGCATCACGCCAGCTGAAACCGCATGAGAGGAACTAGCCAACACATGATTTGGAGCTAGCAGCAATTGTTTTTGCTTTGAAGATCTGGAGACACTATTTGTATGAGGAGAAATGCTACATTTACACAGATCACAAGAGCTTGAAGTACTTAGGCACCCAGAAGGAATTGAATTTGAGGCAGAGGAGATGGTTAGAACCGATTAAAGACTATGATTGCTTAATAGACTATCAGCCAGGGAAAGCAAATGTGGTGGCTGACGCCTTAAGTCGCAAGACTATGGCAAGTCTCAGAGTTTCTCCTTTGTCCATGGTACATGAGTTGAAAGCACAGCATGCCAGTATGGAGATTGATGATGAGGGACAGACAATAGTTGTATGGCATGTATAGCCAGTATTGATTGATCAGATCAGAATGGCTGCTTAGAGTGATGAAAAATATCAAAAGCTACTAAAAGAAGTCCAGCAGGGCAAGAAACCTGAATTTTCTGCAAGAGATGATGGTTTATTGCTATATCAGAGCAGAATGTGCGTTCCTAATGATGTGGAATTGAGACAGATCATCATGAAGGAAGCACATGAGTCTCCTTTTACTATGCACCCTAGTGGAACTAAAATGTACAGAGGGCTGAAAGAGCATTACTGGTGGATGGATATGAAAAGGGATATAGCTGAATTTGTTTCCAAATGCCTAACTTGTCAGCAAGTAAAAGCAGAACATCAAGTTTTAGCTGGTTTGTTACATCCATTGCTAGTACCAGAGTGGAAATGGGAATGGATAACTATGGATTTTGTTACGGGACTTCCAAGGACATTGAATAGTCATGATGCAGTATGGGTTATAGTTGACAGACTGACCAAGTCAAGTCTGCTCACTTTTTGCCAGTTCGGATGGACTATAGCCTGGAAAGATTAGCCAGATTGTACATATATGAGATTGTAAAATTGCATGGAGTGCCAGTATCGATTGCATCTAACAGAGATCCTAGGTTCACTTCTAGATTCTGAGGTAGTCTTCAGAGAGCCCTAGGAACTAGATTGAACTTCAGCACGGCATTTCACTCACAGACAAATGGCCAGTCTGAAAGGGTAATTCAGATATTGGAGGATATGCTACGGGCTTGTGTGATTGAGTTTGAAGGTAGTTGGGATACACACTTGCCTTTGATTGAGTTTGCTTATAACAACAACTACCAATCAAGCATTGGGATGCCTCCATATGAAGCTTTGTATGGCAGGAAATGCAGAACTCCCCTATGTTGGGATGAAGTAGGTGAAAGAAAGATGATTGGGCCAGAAATTGTTCAGCAGACAGAGGAAAAGATCAGATTAATTAGAGATCGACTCAAGGCTGCATCAGACCGTTAGAAGTCCTATGTGGATCTGAAGAGAAGAGATATTGAATATGCAGTGGGTGATAAGGCATTCCTCAAAGTTTCTCCTTGGAAGAGGATTATGAGATTTGGTAGAAAGGGGAAACTGAGTCCTCGTTTCATCGGACCATATGAGGTTCTGGAAAGAGTGGGTCCTTTGGCATATCGGTTAGCATTACCTCTAGAGCTAGAAAGGATACACAGTGTCTTCCATCTGTCCATGTTAAGGAGGTACAAATTTGACCCATCTCATGTATTATCAATTGAAGAAATTGAGGTAAATCCAGACCTCTCATATGAGGAAGAACCCATAGAAATTCTGGCATATGAGGTGAAGCAGCTGAGGAATAAACAGATACACCTGGTTAAAGTGCTGTAGAACCATCATTCAGCTAGGAAGCTACTTGAAAACATGAAGAGGATATGAGGAGACAGCACCCATAGCTCTTCAGAGACTGATGCCAGGTAAAATTTCGAGATAAAATTTATTTTAAGGGAGGGAGAATTGTAACACCCCTATGTTCGGTAGTGCGTTCTACTATTCCGGTAACCAGTGTCTGTCCGGATAGCTAAGATGCCTAGAACTACACTTAGATATGGGTGAAGAGACATAAAATAATGAAATACAAGAAAAGAAAATACAAGAAAAACAAAGAAAAAATAATAGCAATGAAATGTAACCAAGTTAAACGAGCCGAGAACTATAGCGATGGGTGACCGCAACGGGAAGTTGCGGCATGGACCACTGACTAGCCCTGGACCGTGGGGAACCCTGAAAAATATTTTGTTAGACATAATTAAAGACTTATTGAAGTATAAATATCATTAGAAATATCAAAGAAAAATTAATTAGTACAAAGAAAAACGAGAAATTGAGAAAATGACAAAAACTCGGTGTTACTGAAAAATCGGAAATGCAACCCGAATAGGGACATTGTGGTCATTTGACACCCCGAGTTGCCTTTTGACCTAAATGTCCATTAAAAATACATGATATTACACTTTAAAAATGCCATGAAAAATTTAAATGGTGACACATAATCTAAATAGCAAAAGATAGGAGGAAAATGTGCAAAAATTGGAAACTAAATAAATAATCATTAAAATGTTTAATAATGGTTCACTAACTTCAGCATTTGGACACCTAAAGGGACACATGGGAAGTGCAGAATTCATCTTCAACCTTAGGAAGAAAACCAGCCGAAACCTTGGGAGAAAGCCTCCATGGACGTCCACACTCCAAGCTCCATGCAAGCATGTTTTAGCCACTTTTTCCATTAGCTTTCTTCATTAAACCTTGTCCACACACCTTGGACAGCATACTAGGAGTAAGAAAGTTAAGTTTTGGTGAGGTTTTAAGAATTTCAAAAGTGATAAGTATGTATTTTTTATTCTTGTTTCAATAAACTTTGAATGGATGTTGTGGGTAGTTGATTTATGGAAGAATTTTTGAAGTTTGATGAATTAGTGGAAATGTACATTTTGGCAGCCATGGAACTTCACTATGAACAGTTTGTTCTTGCATGTAAATAGTGGTTTGAATGACGATTTAAATGTTTGATTATATTGTAGTTGAATTCCATGTGTAAGGTTTGATTTGTAAGCTTGAAAATTGCAAATGGAGATTGATGGGTATGTGTAAACTTGTGGCAGCCTCATGAAGAAGATTGAAGTGTTTAAGTTTCATGGAATGGTTTGTTGAATTATGTTACTTATGGTGGCAGCATGTGTGTGTGTTTAATTGTTAGGGTAATGAGGTATGTTCATGTGGATTAATTGTTGTAATTGGACTTGAAAAAATTCTAAATTATAATGTGTATGTTGAGAGTGGTTACAAGCAGCCAAAATGACAAAAAATGTGTTGCTAAATGTGTTAATGTTATGGTACAAACCAGAATTGGCATGGAAGAGTTAATTTGACAAGTGTTGGAAGTGTAATTGGTAAGGATGAACAATGTGTAATAGGGCAGTGTATGTTTTGGCTTAGAACCTTAAGTGTGTGGCTCCAATTGGTATGAGATCAATTGAAGGTGAAACTAGGCACAAAATGTGCCAACTTTCATGAAGGAAGCTTACCAAAATTCTTCCTAGAAGGTGACTTGAGAAATGACCAAATCCGGATTAGTGACTTGAAAGCCTGAAAATTGACCATTTGGGCAGTAGTTAGTTTTAGACGATAAATTACTCAAAACAGGTCTAATTGACCTGAAATTTTTACTATGAATATTTGAGACATATATCCACAATTCTTATGAAGATAACAAAGCCCAGAAATGGCCAGAACCAAGCCAAATAGCTTGCACAAGTTCGGGTCCAAAAACTGGTCGAACCAAAAGTGACCTAAAAATGACCTAAAGTTACCATTTTGATAAATTATGTCCAGCATTGGTAAATTGACCATAACTTGGTCCACACAACACAGAATGATCTAAAATTTTTCCCCGCGTGCAATAACACATAGACCTACAAGTTTGTAGTTTTGACCAAAACCCGAAAGCCGAGGAAACTAGGTCGTCCGGCTAGGTCAAATTAGTACACCGAAATCCAGCAAATTGCAATAAAATGCAATATAGTTGAAAGTGAATTTGCTAACATGTACCAACACTAAAAGGCTATAAAATGTGACATATTGGTAACATTAAACCTAATCCACTTAGAGTGCATCGAGGGTCAACATTTTAGGTTGACTAAGGAAAATAACAGAATTAAATAAATTAATTATTAAGCCTTATTATTAGAGACAGTTTAAATGAGTACTGAAACACTTCAAATTGTGTGTTTTAGTTAGTAAAGACTCAGGGAAGGGGAAGGAAACACTGAGTCATGGCCAAGAGGCTACACTTCTAAGGTTTGTGCACAACAGCTATTTCTTTTGAATTTTCAATTGAAATAAATTATGACAATTTGTTTGTTATTGTTTTAATAATGTAATGTAATGTACAGTATGTATCAAATAATGACATTGAGCAGTTGTACTATAAAGAAAAAATATTCAAAATATAAGTTAAAACAGAATTTAAAAACTGGCTCTGATACCACTAAAACATGTCACACCTTACCCCTCCGTAAGGCATAACATGATCCCATAGTATACCTAACGAATTATTAAACTTCGTCTACTGATAACCCATTAGATATACTACAAGGGATTTTAAACCTTTTCTTGTTTCTTTTTACAGTGGTGAGCACTTTTAACAGGTATTAAAAATTTTCTTTTACTAAAGTGAAACCAAATAACAAATCTGGAGTATCAATAATTTTTGTAAAAATTTCGGCAGAGTGCCATCCGTATTTTGAATAAAACAGTTCTTCAAAAACCTGTAAAAAAAAAACACTTCCAATATATTTGTTCAATCCCAAACTCCAATAATAGTTCAACGCAAATAAATTTCTCAACATTTGTCAAACTCAATTCAACATCAATTTTCAGTATTTCCAAAGATAGACTATAAAATGATTGAGTAGTTCAAAAGCTGAGATAAAAAATAAATATATTACAACTTTAGTTTACAACTGCTCAAGACTAAGGACAATATATACATACAGTTCATATACATTACAACAAAAATTACAAAAATATGGTATACTCAATATACTCGGCAGAATCCTAAAATGAAGCACAAGTAGCCTGCTCCGCTGCTCTGTCTGTCTGTCTACCTGTGACAGCAATGAAAAAGCTATCGCTGAGCCAATGTCTTAGTGGTGCACAACATTAAGAAAATGCAATTTAAAACTATAAACCATAAATCATATAAACTGTGAATACTTAAAGATAGAGAATGTCATAAAGAATTAAACTCCATTTCACAATGTCTCAATGAATATCAATAAATTACACACACAGCTTAATCATGTTGCCAAAGTCCAATTCGTCCCAAAAGCCAATGGCTAATGAGAAATAACATAGATAGCTAGCAATTATATGAGTACTCATCCTATTCGTCCTCAACTGGCACACACCTCAGCACTTCAGCCAGAGAGGGAATTCAAAGCCAATTCGTCCCACTAGACAAGCTAGCGAGGAATTCAATCAAATATACATGATAGCTGTGGTTTCAAACCAATTGCAATATTTTTCAAGCAATAAGTATCCATCAAATTCCATTCAAACAAATTTTCCACAATTTAAGCAATAACATACAAATTGTCATAATTTATTTTAATTAAAAATTCAAAAGAAATAACTGTTGTGCACAAACCTCTGAAGAGTAGCCTCTTGGCCTTGACTCAATGTTTCCTTCCCCTTCCCTGAGTGTTTGCTAACTAAAACACACAATTTAAAGTGTTTCAGTACTCAGTCAAATTGTTTCTATCAATAAGGTTCAATAATTAATTTTATTTACTACTATTGCTTTCATTAGTTAACCTATAATGTTGACCTTTGATGCACTCTAAGTGAGTCAATTCTAATGTTACCATTATGTCACATTTTATAGTCTTTTAGTGTTGGTATATGTTACCAATTTTATTTTCAAGTGTATTGCAATTTATCAGATTTTGGTATGCTGTTTTGACCTAGCCGGATGACCTAGTTCCCTCGTTTTCGAGTTCTGGTCAGAATTACAAACTTATATGTCTATGTCTTAGTGAACTTTTGCCACAAATGTTAGGTCATTTAGAGTTTACTAGACCAAGTTATGGTCATTTTACTATTGCTGGACAGATTACACTAAAATGGCAAACTTAGGTCATTTTTAGGTCATTTCTGATTCTGGCAGTTTTTATACTCGAATTTGTGCAAGCATTTTGACTTGCTTATGGTCATTTCTGGGTTTTGTTGTCTCTACAAAAGATGTAGCCTTATGTCTAAGCCTTCTAACCATATAAATTTAGGTCATTTGGACCTGTTTTGAGTGAGTTATGGCCAAAATACTGACTGTTGTTCAAATGTTCAATTTTCAGGTTTGCAAAGTCACTAATCCGGATTTGGTCAATTTTCATGTCACTTTCTGGACAGAATTTAGGTAGGCTTCCAACATGAAAGTTTGCACATTTTGTGCCTAGTTTCACCTCCAATTGGCTTCATACTAATTGGAGTAACACACTTAGGGTTATAGGCTCATTTGCATACTGCCCTTTACATGTCTCTCAAACACCAATCCAAATACACATTAACCTTGTTATAAGTCTACTTCTTTACCAAATTCTGAATTGGCACTAACCATAACCACTCAACACATCATATTTAGGTCAACTTGGCAGAATATAACAACTCACAATACATCAATTACACTTCTATTTCACAATATCCAATTTCAACAATACATACACATGAATACCTCTCATTAACACATCTAATTTCCCACCAATAATTATATACACATGCTGCCATCCTTAGTACCATAATTCACTAAACTATTTCATGAATTTACACTCTACCATGCATCACAAGGCTGCCCAATTGCTCACATACATCAAGCTTCCCAATTTCAATACATAATCTCACTTTACATTCATAATTCACACATATACATACAAATCAAGCTCTTACACATTTAATTACTCTAACTAACCTCATTACCCATCAAATACAAGTGAAAATGCATCAAGTTTCTTCAATAATCATGGCTGCTTAAAATAATGCCTTGTCCATACTCATCAAATTCCTCAACTTCTTCCATAATCTAACTCACCATAACCTTAGTTACAATTTTAATGAAACAAGTAATGAAAACAAACACTTAACTCTTTTAAAGCTTGACCAAAACTTCACTCAAACCTCTTAAAATTGCTATCAACTTCTTCCTTGCAAGGTAGGGATAAACTTTAATGAAGACAAGTGTGGGAAAAGATGATTTGATCATGGTGATTCAAGCTTAAAAAGTAAGGCAGCCATGGGAGAGGTTTTGAGAGCAATTCAGCTGGTTTGTTAAGAGATTGAAGATGAATTCATCTTCTATGCACTTTAGCTTTTAGGTGTCCCAAATGTTGAGGTTAGTGGAGCACTAACTTAGATTAATGAATTAATTAATCCAAATTTTCCATTTTTTGCATTTATGCCACCATATTTCCACTATTAATATAACGTACCACAATTTTAATTTCATGAAATTTTCAAAGTTTAATATCATTTATTTTTAATGGACATTTAGGTCAAAAGGCAACTCGGGGTGTCAAATGACCACAATGCCCCTATTCGGGTTGTATTCCAGATTTTTTGGTAACACCGATTTTTGTCGATTTCTCGATTTCTCATTTTTCTTTGTACTAATTAATTAATTTTTCTTTGACATTTCTAATGTCATTTATACTTCAATAGATATTTATTTAAGTCTTAAAAATATTTCCCAGGGTTCCCCGCAGTCCAGGGTTGGTTAATGGTCCTCACCGCAACTTTTTGGTGTGGTCACCCATCGTTACAGTTTTTGGCTCGTTTAACTTAGTTACATTTCATTGCTCTTATTTTTCTTTTATTTTTTCTTGTATTTTCCTCTATTGTATTTTATTATTTTATATCTCCTCACTAATATTTAAGTATAATTCCAGGCATTCTAGCTATCCGGACAGACACTGGTCTCCAAAACAGTAGAACGCACTACCGAATATAAGGTTGTTACAAATAAACAATTATTTTAACAAAATTATTTGTGCACAATCTCATTTAAAATCATAATTTCTTATCAATCAAAACCCATTTTTCATCTCACTAACTATGTAAGACTAATCCGAAAGGGCCATCTTCGGGGTGATTCTAACTCCCTATGGTCGGGGAGGTCGAATCATCGTGCACAGCACTCAACACACTAATGAAACTTTCGACAGGCCAATAACAAATACTTAGATCTAACCTCTAATAAGAGGAGGATCTAAGCCTGTGCACATACCATGGTACTCAAAACAAAACAAAGCTAACTCTATTGTCTCCTCAACAAATGAGAGAGACGGGTAATAACCTAGTCAAGCATCTATAGTGAGATATAAAACTATATCTTGCACTTCTTTGTCCTTTTTGTGAGCATAAATCACAACATAATATCAATTCCAGATCAATTCCAATATTTTATAATTTTTTTATGCTCATCACAATCCAAAACAAAATTTTGTATTTTATTCATGCAAATTGCCCGTCATAATTCAAAACATAATTTATCCAGTCTAAAACAATATTCAATAATTGTTGAAATAATATTTTACAAAAGTAAACTCATGCTTGCTATACCAATTTCACTAATCATTGAAATAAATCCCATAATTGATAAACATAGTGCATGAGGAAAAATAAAATCATTTAATTACGTAAAATATTCAAAACAAATTCAATTAAAAACGAGTTGTGCACAAGTTTCATTCCCAATTAGCCTCACACCAATTGGGTTGGTAAATTTTCAGTTTTGATCCCTGAAAGGGACCTAGGTCAAGCTGCCAAAATATGAACACTAACCAATCCAAATTGTAATTTGGTTTTATCAATTCACACACACCACAAATGGTCCCACTTGACCATTTCTAATCCTCATTAAGATCATTTGCATCCATTGACCATTTTCTACAATTTTTCTTTTCCAAACCCTAAGTCAAGAACCCTAATTTTCTAAATTTTTCAATTCATGCAATTCACACATATAGATCACCTATACAACTTCTACTCACCAAGAATCCATGTTTAATTTAATTAAACACCATCAAATCCTACCTTAACCATGGCTGACCGAAATTTCTTAATGGTCTAACATGCTTAATTTTTATGATTTCTAAATTTAGATCCTCATCTTCAAGTTCACTTCCATGCATACATAACTAAATTAACTTAAAAGAAAGCTTACCTTAATGAAGCTTTTCTATATTCTCCAATTCTTCAATTTTCCTTTTCTATTTCACTTTCAATCTTCAAATCAAGACTTAAGGATAATTTTTGGTTAAGGAAAGTCTACAATTAATGGTTAATTTTAGGGTTTTGTAAAGCTTGGGTGGGCTTCCTGTAACACCCTCCCTGTACCAACTACGTACATTCTACTATTTCGGTGACCAGTATCTATCCAGACAGCTAGAACATTCGGAAAAATATTTAAACTGAAGTGAGGAACCATAATTAACTCAAATATTAATAAGAAAAATTTAAGAAAAATTTTAGAAAAAAATATAACCAAGTTAAATGAGCCGGTGCCCTAGCGATGGGTAACCCAGTAGGAAGTTGCGATTCTCACAATTAGGAGCCCTAGACCAGGGGGAAAATTCATAAAATAATTTTTGGGACTCTAGAGAAGGGTCATTGAGGTTCCTATGACATTAGAATGCCAAAAAAATGCTTAGAAAAATTTTTCAATCGGTACAGACAATTTTAGTCTGTTAAGCCAAACGGAGGGCATTTTGGTCATTTCGCCTTCAGAGATGATTTTTGGCCAACTTGTCCAGTTAAGTAAATAATTATCATGACACAAAATGTGAATAAATATTGCTACAAATTAAGTTGAAATTGAGAAGAAAAGAAAAAAATGAATTAAATAAGAAATTATGACATCACATGATGTCATTAGTGTGCCTCCACCCAATCACATGGTGACACATGGCTATAACTCACTTAAAATGAGTTAAATGGGTGAAAATGAAAAAAAAAAAATTAGATTTCTTTTTCCTTTCTTCTTCCATCCGTAGCTCTCCTAACCCTTACCACCATTAAAGCTTATCCAAGCTTTATAACCCACCCAAATCTCACTTGAAACCCTAAGTCCACTTCAATAAAATTTGTCTCTACATCTTGAGCAAGTGTTTGGCTACCAAGAAAGCCAAAGAAAGTGAAGGAATTTTGAGTGGAAAAATTCTGCTCAAAATGTTAGTGACTAATCTCTCTTCCTTTCTTTCATTATATGTTTAAGGACTTGAATGAGCTTAAAAAATTGCAAGGAATTGGAAAGAAAACTATAAGTATGCACTCTTCAAAATTTTGGCAGCCTTAGAGTATGTTAGGATTTCATTGATTAGATTAATTTATAATTGTCCATGGCTGCCATTGAATATGAATAAGATGTCTTAATTCGTTGCTTGCATGTATATGAAAAATTGAAGTTGATGGAGTTAGGGTTTGGGCAAAACCTAGGGTTTTGCTCATGTGTTAGTGAATGAAAGTTTAAATAGTCAATTAGTAACCATTTGGCTGTGTATGATGAGGAAATGAAGTGAGTTGAGGCTTGGCAATTAAGTGTGGGTGAGCTGCCTTGGTTGACCTGTAGGACTGAGCATGAGTCCAGCAGGTTTTGGCAGTTATAAATGGAGTTGTACAGGTTCAATTAGTGCAAGGCCAATTGGACATGAAACTAGACACATAATGGCGCAACTTTGGTATAGAAATCCTACCCAGAAAACCAAGCCAAGTTGACCTAAAAATTGCCCTAATACGGGTGACTTGCAGTCTGCCTGGGCAAAATGACAAAATGAACAGTGTTTATTCATTTGGTCATAACTCACTGTAGAAAGGTCCAATTGACCTGAAACTTTACCAGAAGAAATCTGACACATAGACCTACAACTTTCATGGAGAACACAAATCCCAATTCTAATCATAACCTAGTCAAATTGCCAATCAAACTTAGGCTATCAAATTTGGCAGAACCAGTTTTGCCCAGAATTTTGGATTCTATCCAATCCGGCCAGTTATGGTGTTTAGGCCATAACTTGAGATACAAAACTCCAAATGGAGTGATTCAAAAAAGGAAATGTAACTAGACAAAATAAGGAAAAACATTCATTGAGACAACTTTGCCAAATTCCTACTATAAAAATAACCAATGGAACAGTAAACATAAGGCTTGAAATCTGAAAATTTTGAACAACTAACATTAAGCTTAGAAATGGTATTGGCAACCAATACCAACAACTTTAGAATGCAAAATGTGGTATGTTGGGAGTATTAAAACCAATGTACCTATTGTCTAGGCAAAAGTCAACATTTTAGTTGACTAATGAAATGAATAGTAACACCTAAACTTAAATTTCAAGAATTGTAAAGTTTAAAAGTGTAACATGCCCTAGTACACCTAGTAAGATTGGTTTGGATAGGTTGGCATGCCAATAGGGTTCAGTTAGCAGTACTGCACATAGCATTATGCCATTCTGTGATTTCATGGCTTTTAGCCATTCTGACATTGTGTTCAGACTTGGCCTTGTGCCTAATGTTGTTCTGACTTATTAGTCGCTCATGCACACCAGGAGACACATATGTGACCGATGGTGTGACGGCCCGAGGTACTTGATACCCAGTGCCAATTTACCCATTTATCCAGTCCAGTCATCCAGTATAGGTTACTTGGGCAACCAAAAATGAAAGTTGATAAATTTAATGAAATAATGAATATAACACGTACCAAATAAATAAGACTACCAATAATTATCAAAAATTTGTCTGCATGAGACATTAATACACTCACTTCATATTTATTTTTTTATTAGTTCTTTTTATTTTATTATTGGCACCACTAAGCATTATTGCTTACCGCGTCGCTTTTTGCCATGCGTAGGTTCTGGAGAGACAGACGATAGCCCAGCAGACCACAGACTAGGTGAGGTCACAGATCTGCCAAGAGTCAGAGTCACCTCTCATCTACAGTGCATCAGTGGTAGGACCTTTAGGTCCCTTTTGAAATTATGGTTTTTGCATTTTGTAATAGGTAGTAGTTTGTGATTTGTAAATTATGAACTCATGTAAATAGTAAATTTATGTGATCATATGTTGATGTACATTTTTTGAAGAATTTTGTTAATTAATATAATTTGAGAATATCTTCATGAAATTTTAGTTGATTTTGAATTTGAATGAAATTATGGATTAATGTTGAGAACTTGAAATGATTGCTAATGTTGAGACCATGTTGATGGTTATTGGAGTTTGAGAATGATTGGAAATGATTATTGGAAGTATTTTTCACAGGTTCCGAAGAATTGTTTTCTCCATTTTTAGCCGGTACTCTGCCGGATTTTCTATAAAATTTTCGAAACCTCAAATAAATTATAATTTCAATAAATGACTTAAATGAATTATATTTCATAAATTGTACTTCATAACTATGAAAAAAATAAATTAGGAAGAAAAAAATTGATTGAATTAAAATAGGGTATTCCGATACACTGCGTGGCATATCTTGCTCGGCTACACTATAGACGGGTAAGGGGTGTCACTTTTAGTGGTATCAGACCTTTGAACTTCTTTCCAGGTGCAGGAGATGAGCTAAACTGACCCGAACCCCTCTTCTGTTGTCTCTCTCTTCTGGTCTGCTCACTTATTCTAACCTTTTTAACTTTTATTACAGCTTCCACTAACTTGGTGAAGTCTGTGATTCCCAAGGCAGTGATCATGATCTTTATATTATCATGTAATCCCTCTTCAAATCTCTTGCACCTTTCAGCTTCATTAGGGACTATCTCCCTTCCATAACGGCTCAGTCTAACAAATTCCTTTTCATACTCGACCACTGTTAGTTGTCTCTGCCTCAGGTTAATGAACTCTCTTCTTCTCTCTTCCAGGTATACATTACCCACATATTTCTTCTTGAATTCTGAGAGGAAGAAGTCTCAAGTTATTAGTTCTGGCTGCACTTCACTAGATACTGTATCCCACCATTGGTAAGCATCATCCTGCAACAGAGATATAGCAGCTTCTAAGTTTTGCTCTAGAGTGCAGTGGAGTTGCTTTAAAACCCTTCATGTTCTGTTCAACCAGTTTTCGGCTGTAACAGAATCATCTTCTCTCTTGCCAAAGAAATCCACTGCTCCTGCACCACAAAGCGGTAGGAAATCTGGAAAATCTGAGGCAGTGGGACCATCACAGAGGCCTGCATCTAAGCTAGTAGAGAGGCCTGAGGGCAGAGCACCTGCCAGAGCCTATGCCATAAGAGCTCAGGAGGAGCAAGATACCCCAGACGTCATCAGGGGTATGTTCTCCCTGTACAATACATCTGTGCATGCATTAGTGGATCCAGGATCCACTCATTCATACATCTGTATCAACCTACCCGTAGAAAGGGAGATACTAGTAGGGGAGAATGACCAAGACATCCTGGTCACTAATCCATTAGGCCACAGTGTAGTGGTGAACAAAGTGTACAAAGGTTGACCGTTAAGGATTTAGGGGTATGAATTCTTGGCAGACCTGATTGAGTTGCCTTTCCATGAGTTTGACGTGATTTTGGGAATGGACTGGTTAGCACATCATCAGGCAATGGTTGATTGTAAATTGAAGAGAATTTCCTTGAAAACTCCTGAGGGTAATGAGATCACAATTGTGGGGGAAAGGACAGATTCGTTGTCCAATGTCATCTCAGCCACAATTGCAAGAAAACTAATGAGAAAAGGCTGTGAAGCCTACCTAGCACATGTGGTGGATACTAGGCAGGCTAAGCCAAATCTGTGTGACATACCCACAGTAAGAGACTTCCCAGATGTGTTCCCTAAAGAATTGTCTGGCTTGCCACTAGAAAGGGAAGTTGAATTTGCTATTGAGATACTGTCGGGTACAGCACCAATCTCTATTGCTCCTTATAGGATGGCACCCACATAATTGAAGGAACTGAAAATCCAGTTACAGGAGTTACCGGATAAGGGGTTCATACGCCCCAGTGTGTCACCATGGGGAGCTCCAGTGCTGTTTATAAAGAAGAAGGATGGGACTTTAAGGTTGTGCATTGATTACCAATAGTTGAATAAAGTGACTGTGAAGAATGAATATCCGTTGCCTAGAATTGATGATCTGTTTGATCAGTTGAAGGGAGTAGGAGTATTTTCCAAAATTGATCTCAGATCAGGGTATCATCAGTTGAGGGTGAAGGATGCAGATGTGCCAAAGACTGTATTCAGGACCTGGTATGGGCATTATGAGTTCTTAGTAATGCCCTTTGGCCTAAAAAATGCACCAGTAGCATTCATGGACCTTATGAACCGTATCTTCCATCCATACCTAGATCGGTTCGTAGTGGTCTTTATTGATGATATTTTGGTGTATTCCAAGACCAGGGAAGAACATGATGAGCATTTGAGGATTATTCTGCAAACCCTGAGAGAAAAGAAGCTGTATGCTAAGTTGTCCAAGTGTGACTTCTAGTTGAATGAGATTGCATTTCTTGGACACATAGTGTCAGCTGATGGGATTAGAGTGGATCCCAAGAAAATAGAAGCAGTGATGGAATGGAAGCCTCCCAGAAATACAACTGAGATCAGAAGTTTCTTGAGGCTAGCTGGGTACTACAGAAGATTTGTGAAGGGATTTTCCTTAATAGCTGCTCCAATGACTAAGTTGTTAAACAAGAATGTCAGATTTGACTGGAATGACAAGTGTCATACCAGTTTTGAGAAGTTGAAGGCTATGTTGACAGAGGCACCAGTGTTAACACAGCTAGTGTCGAGAAAGGACTTTGTGGTCTACAGTGATGCCTCTCATAATGGGTTAGGGTGTGTATTAATGCAAGAAGGGAAGGTGGTCGCTTATGCTTCCAGGCAGCTAAGGCCACATGAACAGAATTACTCTACCCATGATCTAGAACTTCAGCAATTATCTTCGTATTGAAGATATGGAGGCATTACTTGTATGGTGAAAAGTGTTACATTTACACAGATCACAAAAGTCTAAAATACTTGCCAACCCAGAAGAAGCTCAACCTTAGACAGAGGCGATGGATTGAGTTCCTAAAGGACTATGATTGTGTGATTGACTATCATCTTGGGAAGGCAAATGTAGTTGCTGATGCTTTGAGCAGAAAATCCATCACAGCTTTGAGATCATTGAATGCCCATCTATCTTTGGCTCGAGATGGAGCTATTTTAGCTGAGTTGCAAGTGAGGCCAAACCTGCTACAGCAGATTTTAGATGGGCAGAAGGTAGAGGAGAAGCTAAAGGCTATTATGAGAAAAATTCTAGACGGGAAAGAAACTGACTATGAAGTGAAAATAGATGGGTTTCTATACTACAAAGGAAGAGTATGTGTACCAGATGATGGGGAATTGAAAGCCAGTATTCTGAAAGAGGCACACACCAGTGTTTATGCTATGCACCCAGGAAGTATAAAAATGTATCATGATCTGAAGCTTCAGTATTGGTAGCCTAGTTTAAAGAAGGACACAGCTGACTATTTGGCTAAATGCTTGACATGTCAGCAAGTCAAGGCAGAACATCAAGGTCCATCGGGATTGCTACAGCCTATACGCATACCTGAATGGAAATGGGATCAGGTCACCATGGATTTTGTAAGTGGTCTACCTCTCACCCAGAAGAAGCATGATGCAGTATGGGTGATAGTAGATAGATTGACGAAGTCAGTACACTTTCTGCAAGTTAGGACTGACTACTCACTGGAGAAGTTAGCAAAATTGTATATCAGTGAGATAGTTAGACTGCATGGAATTCCACTTTCCATCATATCTGATCGAGACCCAAGGTTTACATCGAGATTTTGGAAGAAGTTACATGAGTCCTTGGGTACACAACTCCACTTCAGCACAGCTTTCCATCCTCAGACGGATGGGTAATCAGAAAGAGTAATCCTGGTAAACAATTGAAACCAATTGAACTAATACAAATATTGAACTGAAATGATAATAATAACGTGAAATACATGTCAGGTCCTTAAGGATATGCTGAAGAGTTGTGTCATTGAGTTTGAGGGAAGTTGGGATAGATACCTCCCACTGGTAGAATTTACATACAACAATAGCTACAAGCTAGCATCCAAATGGCCCCGTATGAAGCGCTGTATGGGAGGAAATATAGAACTCTAGTGTGCTGGATTGAATTGGGCGAAGATGAATTGGTAGGGCCAGGCCTGGTGAAACAGACTGAAGAGAAGCTAAAGCTAATCAAAGCCAATCTGAAAGTTGCCTCTGACAGACAAAAATCCTATATCGACCTGAAGAGAAAAGCAATAGAGTATGCGGTTGGTGACAAAGTGTTCCTCAAGGTGTCACTGTGGAAGAAAGTACTAAGATTTGGAAGAAAAGGTAAGTTAAGCCCTAGGTTCATTGGCCCATATGAAGTCATTGAACGTATGGGTCCAGTGGCCTACAGGCCAAAGCACCACAACACCGAGGAGGCAACTTGGGAAAGTGAAGAGATGAGAAGGTAACTTGGGAAAGTGAAGAGACGATGAGGCAACAGTTCCCTCAACTGTTTGTATCAGGTAAATTTCGAGGACGAAATTTAAATTAGAGGGGAAGAGTTGTAACACCCTCCCTGTAGCAACTCCGTACATTCTACTATTCCTGTAACCAGTGTCGGTCCGGACAGCTAGAACATCCGGAAAAATATTTAAACTGAAGTGAGGAACCATAATTAACTCAAATATTAACAAGAAAAATTTAGGAAAAATTTTAGAAATAAAATACAACCATGTTAAATGAGCCGATGCCCTAGCAATGGGTAACCTAGTAGGAAGTTGAGGTTCTCGCAACTAGGAGCCCTAGACCAGGGGGAAAATTCATAAAATAATTTTTGAGACTCCAGAGAAGGGTTATTGAGGTTCCTATGACATTAGAATGCCAAAAAAATGCTTAGAAAAACTTTTCAATCGGTACAGATAATTTTAATCTGTTAAGCCAAACGGAGGGTATTTTGGTCATTTCGCCTTCAGAGGTGATTTTTGGCCGACTTGTCCAGTTAAGTAAATAATTATCATGATACAAAATGTGAATAAATATTGCTACAAATTAAATTGAAATTGAGTAGAAAAGAAAAAAATGAATTAAATAAGAAATTATGACATCACATGATGTCATTAGTGTGCCTCCACCCAATCACATGGTGACACATGGCTATAACTCACTTAAAATGAGTTAAATGGGCAGAAATGAAAGAAAAAAATCAGATTTCTTTTTCCTTTCTTCTTCCATCCGTAGCTCTCCTAACCCTTACCACCATTAAAGCTTATCCAAGCTTTATAACCCACCCAAATCTCACTTGAAACCCTAAGTCCACTTCAATAAAATTTATCTCTACATCTTGAGCAAGTGTTTGGCTGCCAAGAAAGCCAAAGAAAGTGAAGGAATTTTGAGTGGAAAAATTCTGCTCAAAAGGTTAGTGACTAATCTCTCTTCCTTTCTTTCAATATATGTTTAAGGACTTGAATGAGCTTAAAAAATTGCAAGGAATTGGAAAGAAAACTATAAGCATGCACTCTTCAAAATTTTGGCAGCCTTAGAGTATGTTAGGATTTCATTGATTAGATTAATTTATAATTGTCCATGGCTGCCATTGAATATGAATTAGATGTCTTAATTCATTGCTTGCATGTATATGAAGAATTGAAGTTGATGGAGTTAGGGTTTGGGCAAAACCTGGGGTTTTGCTCATGTGTTAGTGAATGAAAGTTTAAATGGTCAATTAGTGACTATTTGGCTGTGTATGATGAGGAAATGAAGTGAGTTGAGGCTTGGCAATTGAGTGTGGGTGAGCTACCTTGGCTAACCTGCAGGACTGAGCATGAGTCCAGCAGGTTTTGGCAGTTATAAATGGAGTTGTAGAGGTTCAATTGGTGCAAGGCCAATTGGACATGAAACTAGACACATAATGGCACTTTGGTATAGAAATCTTGCCTAGAAAACCAAGTCAAGTTGACCTAAAAATTGCCCTAATCTAGGTGACTTGCAGTCTGCCTGGGCAAAATAACTAAATGAATAGTGTTTATTCATTTGGTCATAAATCAGTGTAGAAAGGTCCAATTGACCTGAAATTTTACCAGAAGAAAGCTGAGAGATAGACCTACAACTTTCATGGAGAACACAAATCCCAATTCTGACCATAACCTAGTCAAATTGCCAACCAAACTTAGGTTACCAAATCTGGCAGAACCAGTTTTGCCTAGAATTTTGGATTCTGTCCAATCCGGCCAGTTATGGTGTTTAGGCCATAACTTGAGCTACAAAACTCCAAATGGAGTGATTCAAAAAAGGAAATGTAACTAGACAAAATAAGGAACAACTTTCTTGAAGACAACTTTTCCAAATTCCTACTGTAAAAATGACCAATGGAATAGTAAACACAAGGCTTAAAATCTGAAAATTTTGAACAACTAACATTAAGCTTAGAAATGGTATTGGCAACCAATACCAACAACTTTAGATTGCAAAATGTGGTATGTTGGGAGTATTAGAACCAATGTACCTATTGTCTATGCAAAAGTCAACATTTTAGTTGACTAATGAAATGAATAGTAACACCTAAACTTAAATTTCAAGAATTGTAAAGTTTAAAAGTGTAACATGCCCTAGTACACCTAGCAAGATTGGTTTGGATAGGTTGGCATGACAATAGGGTTCAGTTAGCAGTACTGCACATGGCATTATGCCATTCTGTGATTTCATGGCTTTTAGCTATTCTGACATTGTGTTGAGACTTGGCCTTGTGTCTAATATTATTATAGCTTATTAGCTATTCTGTTGCACACCAGGAGACACATATGTGACCGATGGTGTGATGGCCCGAGGTACTTGATACCCAGTGCCAATTTACCTGTTTATCCAGTCCAGTCATCCAGTATAGGTTACTTGGGCAACCAAAAATGAAAGTTGATAAATTTAATGAAATAATGAACATAACAAGTACCAAATATATAAGACTACCAATAATTATCAAAAATTTGTCTGCATGAGACATCAATACACTCACTGCATATTTATTTTTTTATTAGTTCTTTTTATTTTATTATTGGCACTACTAAGAATTATTGTTTAGCGCGTCGCTTTTTGCCATGCATAGGTTCTAGAGAGATAGATAGAGAGCCTAGCAGACCACAGACTGGGTGAGGTCACAGATCTGCCTAGAGTCAGAGTCACCTCTCATCTACAGTGCATCAGTGGTAGGACCTTTAGGTCCCTTTTGAAATTATGGTTTTTGCATTTTGTAATAGGTGGTAGTTTGTGATTTGTAAATTATGAACTCATGTAAATATTAATTTTATGTAATCATATGTTGATGTATATATTCTGAAGAATTTTGTTAATTAATATAATTTGATAATATCTTCATGAAATTTTAGTTAATTTTGAATTTGAGTGAAATTGTGGATTAATGTTGAGAACTTGAAATGATTGCTAATGTTGGGACCACGTTGATGGTTATTAGAGTTTGAGAATGATTGAAAATGATTATTGGAAGTATTTTTCACAGGTTCCGAAAAACTGTTTTCTCCATTTTTAGCCGGTACTCTGCCGGATTTTCTATAAAATTTTTGGAACCTCAAATAAATTATAATTTCAATAAATGACTTAAATGAATTATATTTCATAAATTGTACTTCATAACTGTGAAAAAAATAACTTAGGAAGAAAAAAAAATGGTTGAATTAAAATAGGGTGTTCCGGCATACTGTGTGAGATATCTTGCTCGGCTACACTGTAGACGGGTAAGGGTTGTCACACTTCCATGGAGGAAGAAAGAAAAAGAGAGAGAGGTGAGATGATGGAATCGGCTAGAAGAAGAAAGGGAAAAAAATGAATTTTCTTTTCTTTTAATTCTTATTGGCTCCTTTTTATGTTGAATTATCTCCCAATTTTCAAATTTTAAAAATTAATATTTATTGTGTTATGGATGATATCATAAAATTTTTTATTTTTTATTTTTCACTTCTTTTTCATTTCTTTTTCATTTACCTCTTCAATTTAAATCTACATTTCAAAATTTTCATTTCTCAAATTTTATTAGACAGTTAGGTCAGGAGTCAACTCTAGGGGTAAATTGACCAAATTGCCCATCGCTGGTTCAATCCGGTTTGCAAGTTATTCGATATTTCTTTCAGATCCCTCACCTAATTATTTAACCTGCTTAAAAATTCTTTTCTATGATTTTCTCTTTTCCACTGTGTTCACAATAGTCCGAAGGACCGCAGCATCATATTTTTCGGTTCAAAATTGGGGTTACGACTAACCTCGCAGTCATTTCCCGGGAAGGTCACCCATCGCTGTGACTCTCTGCTCATTTAACTTTTTATGCTTTGTTTTTTTTCTTTATACTTAACTATTTGGCAATTACTAATTATTTATATTCAGGGCTTATCTAGGTTTCTTAGATGTGGTTCTAATTCCCTTAATTGTCCGAACCGATACCGATCACCGGAACAGTAAAATATACCAGGCTATGCAAATAGGGGTATTACAATTCTCCCCCCCTTATAATAAATTTCGTCTCGAAATTTTTACCTAGTATCAGTCTCTGAACAGCTGTGGGTGCTGTCTCATCATGTCCTCCTCTCGTCCCCAAGTAGCCTCCTAGCCCGAATGATGGTTCCATATCACTTTAACCAATACTATTTACTCATCGATTGCTCACCTCTTGTGCCAAGTTTCTCATGAGCTTCTGTCATAAGTTAGATTCAAATTTATTTCAATTTTAAAGGTAAGCAAATCTGTGTGCTAGTGGATCCACTTTTTCTAGGACCTCGTATGATCCTATGGGTGAGAACTTAGTTTTACTCTTTTCTTATCAAATCTCTTGATCATTTAATGCAACCTTCAGCTTAGTTTGGAATATTTTAGTCTTTTCTTGCTGTTGTTTTAGCAATTATTTTCCTTTGTAGTCTTTCTCTTTTTTTTTTCTTTTTTTTTTAAATGACCTTGTTGTTCATATATGAACTGCTTATCTCTTTATTGGTCATAGGTCCATAACCATTATCTTATCATCTCCATTTATGACTAAGGCCTATGTGCCATTTTGTATTATCTTGTTTGCTTTTATTTAACTTATTTCTTTCTTGATAAAATAGTTCAGGATATCGTTACGCGTCTTAAGCAGGTTGTTTTCCCTAGTGGCAATTCCTCATCTAGTGTTTTTCTCATTTCTTACTGTTCTATTTGTTTCTTTTTTTTTTTCATTCCACAACTTAACTTTAATTATTTTATTCCTCAATCTTATCTTCTTCCTTAACTTAACTGTCGAGTCACGATTTAAAACCTCTTATCATCCCTAATAAATCTGTTATACTTCAATATTACTTTGATTTGGTCCTCTGACCATTATAGTCAACACTTTAACTAATATTCATAACGTTTCTTTATTACATTTGCACCAACTATTCTAATTTTTACTTTCACAACTCTTTTATCTATCGATATTATATAGCTTATTTTGCACTGATGTGTAATCATTACTTCCTTTTGTACTGAACTATAACCTTTCGATATTCTAACTTTAGAGTTTTAAATCCCGGGTTAGGATTTTCAACTCCCATCCAATAATAAAATTTTGTCCCAGTAGAATTTTACCAAAACAAATGTCGTTTGCAATAATCCTCATCTTAGTACACTATCGGGTAGTACATAGCTCTACACAATAATCCTAAGTCGGTACTGCAATCTACAGCTTACAGTACAAACATCAAGAACATTGCATAATTACCACGATACAGCCCAATAGATCAAACTTTCCTATATTTTATTCTTTTTGAATTCACTAATATCCAGAACTTATTCTGATTACAATATTCATTAACAATTACTAATAGTAACATATTTGCCCTCATCTAGAGCAATTATATTACTGTAGCTTACTTTTAGATTCTCTTGCCTTATATTAAATAGGCTCACTAATTAACTTATAAATTATTATATACTAACAATTACATTTCACTGACAAACTCTTCCAAAACTAATTTCAATCATACTTGTTATCGTAGTCCTTATCCTTAAGGAATAGTCATTAAAGAATCAAAATTTATTTCTATGTAAAGAAATAGCAGCATAACATATAATTCTAACACTAACATATAATTAAGTAGTGCTGGGATCAATTAAAAATTAATTGTTCCTTCTATAGATTAAAAACTTACCAGCAGCTATGTTTGAAGTTTCTGCTCTTCCTCCTCGGCGCATAGTAGACGCTCTGGCTGACGCGCTACTATGATCGGGTGGATTTGCCATGCTTGGATTGCGAGGAGTACCAACTTTATTTCTAGCTTGGCCTTGACGGACTGTCTATGAACTCCGGAGAGCAAATCGAGGTGCTCTAGTACAATCTCTAACAAAGTGTCCATGTTCACCACAATTGTAGCAGGCTCCAGTGGCCTTACGACACATACCCCCGTGTAACTTACCACATACCTCACAGACACGGATAGGGTAGGAACTTCTAATTCTTTGCTGATGGGTTCTCGATTGCTTCCACCATGAAGATCCGCCTCTATCATATCTATAAGTTCGTGGTTCCTCAAATTCTTTTCTTTTCCCTAATTGCCTATTTGAGTTCTGACCCATAGATTTCTCACTCTTTTCTATTTCATACTGCCCTTATGGGGGTTGAGTCTGTACTTGGGCTTGAGCTTGGGTTGACAAACTATCAGCTATTTGTTGGAAGAAGGTGGCCATTTGCTGTGCCACTTGTGTGGTGATTTGTACCGGTGAAATTGGTACAGTCGAGCCTTTGACACTTCGAGGAGCTGAGGCCTCCTCTTGTGCCTCAACCATATCTGATTGTTTTACTGGTCTATTCCCCTCTTCCATTTCTATTTAGAAAAATTTCTTTTCTCAGGATAACCTACACAAGGAGATTTCTCTCCATTAATTCATATTTATGATGTAATTGTACTATATGTATCAAATATTTGAGCAGTTGTATGTACCAACAAAATATTTTAGATTTACAGTTCAAAATTTACTTTAAAACCATTGCTCTGATACCACTAAACATGTCACACCCTACCCCTCAGTAAGATGTAACATGATCCCGTAGTATATCTAATGAGTTACCATACTTCGCCTACCAGTAACCCATTAAATATACTATAAGGGATTTTAAAACAATTTTCTTACTTTTCGAAGGTGGCGAGCACTTTTGGTAGGAATTAAAAACATTTACTTAAAGTTTAAAGACTAGTTAAAATTTTTGTCCCTTTTTTTTTTACGCAAATTTTGGAAAATTTTCGGTAGAGTGCCGTCTATATTTGGGAAAAACAGTTCTTCAGACACCTGTAAAAACACTTCCAATAATTCATTTTATCAAAATAAACCACTACCACAACACAAATCAACATCATTTCTCCCAACTCCATAATTCAAAATAATTCTCAATTCAATTGTCTTCAAAAATAATGTTAAATAACTTCATTCATATTCCACTAAAGAAAAATTAATTTACATTCATTATAAAACTCAAAAATAAGTTTGAACATTACAATAATTTGCATTTCATTACACACCCAAAATAACATTTCAAAAGTTTTATACATCTGCTCAAATAATTTACACACATATATTTACATGCAAAATCAAAATCTAATATACAAGGTTATACCTATAATATACCCAAGGCTAGTCACAAGCAGTCTTCAAGGTGTAGCTGCAGGAATCTCACCCAACTGCTCTATCTCTACTCTCACCTGCGACAGCATACAAAGCTATCGGTGAGTGGTGAACTCAGTGGTGCACAACTATAATTTAAAATGTAATACAATATACATTGACAATAATTATACTAAAAATTTTGGAATCTCGAAATTTAACCAATTTTCAAATGTCAAAATTTTCATTGCCAATAATAATAGTCATTTGTTAAAATAACCTTGATCAAAATTTCAATTTGTCAAATCACAACTGAACAATAAAAATAATTCCTGCAATTATGGAAATAAATAATTATTTTAACAAAATCATTTTTGTACAATCTCATTTAAAATCACCTATTCTTATTAATCAAAACCCATTCTTTATCTCACTAACTATGCAAGACTAATTCGAAAGGGCCATCTTCAGGGTGATTCTAACTCTCTATGGTCGGGGAGGGAGAATCGGGATTCTAACTCCCTATGGTCGGGGAGATCAAATCATCGTGCACAGCACTCAACACACTAATGAAACTTCCGACGGGCCAATAACAAAAACTTAGATCTAACCTCTAATAAGATGAAGATTTAAGCCTGTGCACATACCATGGTATTCAAAACAAAACAAAGCTAACTCCATTGTCTTCTCAATAAATAAGAGAGATGGGTAATAATCTAGTCAAGCATCTATAGTGAGATATAAAACCATATCATGCATTTCTTTGTCCTTTTTGTGAGCATAAATCACAACACAATATTAATTCTAGATCAATTCCAATATTCCATAATTTTTTTATGCTCATCACAATCCAAGACAAAATTTTGTATTTTATTCATGCAAATTACCCGTCACAATTCAAAACATAATTTATCCAGTCCAAAACAATATTCAATAATTGTTGAAATAATATTTCACAAAACTAAACTCATGCTTGCTATACCAATTTCACTAATCATTGAAATAAGTCCCATAATTGATAAACATTGTGCAAAAGAAAAATAAAATCATTTAATTACGTAAAATATTCAAAACAAATTCAATTAAAAACTAGTTGTACACAAACCTCTTTTGTCAACTCAATTTACTCAGACTTTCGTTTCTCCTTCGAAGATCCCTTTTCAACTGAAACAAATAAATTTAAAGTGCTTCAGTATCCATTTCTAATACTTAAATTCCAACAATTTCTTTGCAGACTTATCCTACCTATTACAGTTTATAAATTTTGGGTCTTTCACATTTTTGTATATGGTGGTACTACTCATGGCACTATTCAAGTCAAAATGTTGAATTTTCTATACTTAATAGGTTTATTAGTTCTAATTGCACCCATATACCACATTTTGAGTGTCAATTTTGTTGGCATTGATTGCCAATTCAATTCCTAAGTCTCCTAAGAGAAATTACAATTTTTCAGGTTTGGTCTCCTATATTCTACTGTTCCATTGGTCTGGTTACTGTGATAATTTGGCTAAGTGTCCTTCATCAAAGTTGTTTCCTATTGTTTTAGCTTTAATTCCCTTTTTGAATCACTCCATTTGGAGTTTTGTAGCCCAAGTTATACCTATTTTCCTAAGGCTTGCCAGATTTGGTATTACCCAAAATTCTGGGCATTTTCTGGATATTGGCAATTTTTGGTATGCTGAATTAAGGTGAGTTTTTGGATAGGTTATGGTCAAATTTTAGATTTGTTTTCTTCAAGAAAGTTATATTGCTATGTCTCAGCTTTCCATCGGTATAAAATTTAGGTCATTTGGACCTTCCTATACCAAGTTATGACTATTAGAACAAGTACTATTCATATGGTCAGTTTTGTACAGTGGCAATGTGCCTAATCCGGGTTTGACCTAACTGTTCACTAAGTTATGGTCATTTTCTGGGCATGATTCCTGAATGAAAAATGGTCCATTTTGTATCAGTTTCATTCCCAATTGACCTCACACTAATTGGGTTAGTAAATTTTCAGTTTTGGTCCCTGAAAGGGACCTAGGTCAAGCTACTAGAATATGAACACTAACCAATCCGAATTGCAATTTGGTTCTATCAATTCACACACACCACAAATGGTCCCATTTGACCATTTCTAACCCTCATTAAGATCATTTGCATCCATTGGCTATTTTATACAATTTTTCTTTTTCATACCCTAAGTCAAGAATCCTAATTTTCTAAATTCTTTAATTCATGCAATTCACACATATAGATAACCTATACAACTTCAACTCACCAAGAATCCATGTTTAATTTAATTAAACACCATGAAATCCTACCTTAACCATGGCTGACCGAAATTTATTAATGGTCTAACATGCTTAATTTTTGTGATTTCTAAATTTAAATCCTCATCTTCAAGTTCACTTCCATACATACATAACTAAATTAACTTAAAAGAAAGCTTACCTCAATGAAGCTTTTCTATCTTCTCCAATTCTTCAATTTTCCTTTTCTTTTTCACTTTCAATCTTCAAATCAAGACTTAAGGATAATTTTTTGTTAAGGAAAGTCTACAATTAATGGTTAATTTTAGGGTTTTGGAAAGCTTGGGTGGGCTTCCATGGAGGAAGGAAGAAAAAGAGAGAGAGGTGACATGATGGAATTGGCTAGAAGAAGAAGAAAGGGGAAAAAAATGAATTTTCTTTTCTTTTAATTCTTAGTGGCTCCTTTTTTATGTTGCATTATCTCCCAATTTTCAAATTTTAAAAATTAATATTTATTGTGTCATGGATGACGTCATAAACTTTTTTATTTTTAATTTTTCACTTCTTTTTCATTTCTTTTTCATTTACGTCTTCAATTTAAATCAACATTTCAAAATTTTCATTTCTCAAATTTTATTGGACAGTTAGGTCAGGAGTCAGCTCTAGGAGTAAATTGACCAAATTGCCCCTCTCTGGTTCAATCCGGTTTGTAAGTTATTCGATATTTCTTCCAAATCTCTGACCTAATTACTTGACCTGCTTAAAAATTCTTTTCTATGATTTTCTCTTTTCCATTGTGTTCGCAATAGTCCTAAGGACCACAGCGTCACATTTTCTGGTTCATAATTAGGGTTACGATTGACCTCGCAGTCATTTCTCGGGAAGGTCACCCATCGCTGTGACTCCCAGCTCATTTAACTTTTTATGCTTTATTTTTCTTCTTTATACTTAACTATTCGGCAATTACTAATTATTTTTATTGAGGTCTTATCTAGGTGTCTTAGATGTGGTTCTAATTTCCCTAATTGTTCGGACCGACATCGATCACCGGAACAATAAAATATACCAGGCTATACAAATAGGGGTGTTACACCTGATGTCTGCCCAAACAGTCAAGATGTTTGGAGTTATATCTGTAACATCCAGAAAAGTCGTAAATAATTAGAATAGAGTTCCAGAAGAAATAAAGAATTATTGGTAAACTGGATTAGTCCGGCGAGAGGCAAAATGGTCAATTCACCCCTAGAGGTGACACATGACCTAACTGTCTAATAAAATGTGAGAAATTAAAATTGCGAAATATATAATTAAATTGAAGAAGTGAGGAAAAAAAAGAAAGGAGAAAGAAAAGAAAAGAAAATTAGAATAATGACATCACCATGGATGACATCATGTATGACTTCAAAATTCATTTTAATTTAATGACTTAATTTGACTAAGTCAAATTTTGGATAAATATGCATAAAGTCAAAATAAAAATAAAAACAATTTTGGTCTTCTCCTTCATTCTTGTCACCACCTTCTCTCTCCACTCTCTCTCTCATTTTTTTTTTCTTTTCCTTCCTCCATTAAAGCTCATTTTGAGCTTTTAGAACCCTAAATTTCCCCATAAATTTCTTACTAAACTTGTAGAAGTCTTCAAATTAAGCTTCAAAAAAGAGATTAGGAGAAGTGAAATTAAAGAAAAATTGGAGAATTGGAAGTTCAAAGTCATCAAGTGAGGTAAGTAATTTAATCCTCTTCTTTAGTAAAAATTGATTGAATTTAAGTTATTTTTTATAGAATTACATGAAGAATTTTGAAAAATTCTATGAATTGAAATCTTGGGAAAATTTGGCCACCATTAGATCCCCTAGGGTTTGATTGATTTTGATGAAGTTAACAGTATATTTAAGCTTAGATTAGTGTATAGATGTATAATGTATACTTTAATTTTGTGAATTGAGGAAATTGAGAATTAGGGTTCTTAACCCGTAGGGTTTTGGGGGGAAAACTTGAGAATTTAGTAAATTGATATACTTTGACCAAAGTGAGGTTTAAAATGGTTAATTGGTGCAATTTAGAATGTGTTTGAATGATTAAAATTGAAATGGGATTGTGAATGTGTGATGTTCAATTCTGGACAGCTTGACCCTTACCCATTCAAATAAGTATAACTGGAAATTGGTTGCTTCAATTGGTGTGAGACCAATTGCATGTAAAAATTAAGACATAATGCAACAAATTTGGTGCAGAAACCTAGC